>NW_028262380.1:57849333-58001722 GCF_047370975.1 Nipponia nippon
AGCAGTGTCTTAGAAATATATTCATGTGCTTCTTTCTGACACCTAGTCTGACTGGTGTTGAGCTTTGTAGAAATGCTCATTTTGTAAAAATTCTCAAATTTCTGTATTAAAATTCTTGCAGGTAAATAAAGCATAACTTGCAAAAGCCATAGAAGTTTTTAATTGCATAGGAGCAGCACTGAACCTCAGTGGCTGGTGACTTCTCTATTTTAAAACGTATTCTGCTTAACACTCTTCAGCATGTATCTTGCAGGCCTTTTTGTTGCTTTCAAAGAGTGTGACCAAAGGGAGAAGGAAAAAAAGAAAAAGCCATATTTTTCCATTTCTGTAGGTTTAAAAAACCCCTCAAAATCCCCTAATGAAATGAAGGGAAACCGTTTGCTGTTGGTATAATAAAAATCCTAGTGTTACTTTTGTGGTTGTGAAAAGGATGTGTATTGGGCCTGGCTGGGATAGAGTTAATTTTCTTTGCAGAACTTGTATGGTGCTATGTTTTGGATCTGTGACCAAGAGAGTGTTGATAACACAGGGATGTTTCAGTTACTGCTGAGCAGTACTTACACAGGGTCAAGGCCTTTTCTGCTTCTCCCGTTACCCCACCAGCGAGCAGGCTGGGGGTGCACAAGGAGTTGCGAGGGGACACAGCCGGGACAGCTGACCCCAACTGACCAAAGGGATATTCCATATCATATGATGTCATGCTCAGCATATAAAGCTGGGGGAAGAAGGACGAAGGGGGTGGATGTTCAGAGTGATGGCCTTTGTCTTTCCAAGTAACCTGCCGGATGAGGGGAAATGGTGAGTGAATTCCTTGTTTTGCAAAAGCCACCACACACAAGCAAAGCTTTACTTATTAAACTGTCTCTATCTCACCCCATGGTTTTCATGCTTATACTCCTGATTCTCTCCCCCATCCCACCTGGGGGGTTGTGGGGGTGAGCAAGTGGCTGTGTGGGACTCAGCTGCCTACCAGGGCTAACCCACAACAGGGTGGAAGCATGTCAAGGGGAGAGTAGGTGTTGGGTACTTGGCAGCCTGACTAATGTGACTTGTCAGTAGAGGGCACATGGTCTGGGACTATGAAGTCAAATTTCACACCTCACTTCACATTTTGAAAGGCTGCTTCTTTAGGATAGCTGGAGAATGTGCAGAAGGTGAGATAGGAGCATGGCGAAAGGAAGAAAGTTGTGGATAAGAGAATACAGCTGAGTACAGTTTGTAGAGGAGTTGTCTCTGGAGCCAAAGGAGTGTCTTTCTGAGTTGTCAGGGCATTCTTCAAAGAGGTCAGCATGAATGTCTTTACAGTCCTCCCCTTGCTGAAGCAAAGAAATCGAATCCAAGACCCTGCGAATTGGGTGTCCTTCCCTCCTGTAATCCACAGGGCTTTTGGATGGTGGCCTCATTTTTTTGAGAGCTGAGTGCTAATGTGCATGATCAGCTGGTGAGCTCTTGGTCATCTTATCAATTCTCTACACCTTGTGTTTTCTTCTGCTGTCTTGTTCCAAGAATTACATGCAGCATCTCCAAAGGCTATGCCAATGCTCTGGTTATTTTATTTATGTCAGTAAAACACAGTCAGAACTCCTGAGGGTTAGAAATCTCTCCTATTGAAGGTTCCTATGGGATTAAGATTGGACCCTTCGTTAGGGCCTGACCAATGCAGCTGTTAGCCTGGTCCAAGAAATGTACTGTCTGTTACACAGTTGCAAGTCTAAGTGCTGGTGCTGGATAAGGAGGACTGCCTGGATAGTGTTATGTTACTAACTCCACTAAGTGAATGCAGTCCCAGGGTGACTGTTTCTAAAATGCATAGCGGAATGAATTATAGCACATGATTGAAAGGAATGAATTGGGTAAACCTACTTTGATGGCAAAATGGCTTCAAATGAATGCCTTTTTCCTACTCCAAAAGGCTTCACTGCATCTGGTGTGTAGGCTGTGATCTGTACTTGTACCCTGCAGGGTCATTCGTCCACCTTGTTGCTTGCTGTGCGTACTCCCTGCAAAGTTTCCTTGTTTCCTTTCAGGTGCCCTTGCAGTATTGTGCATTAGAGATTCATGAGGAAAATCCAGCAAGTGCTGCTTGAGATTTTCAAATGACAGGCAGATAGCTATTAGCATTAATCCTCTTTCTGTATTCTCCAAAGAGCTCTTTGACAAGGGTGTGTGCAGGACAGGAAGCGCTTGACAGGATTCAGCTCCCACTCAAATCCCTCCATTACAAATGGAGGAAACAGAGACCCTCCATCATCATCCCCAGCACTGGTGCAGACAGCCTGCCCTGGCAGGCAATCTCTCCACTGGAGTATGTGGTGGTGGGCGGTCTCCAGCATCTGCCTAAATAGGCCACCCAGGAGTTGTGTAGGTTTGGAGAGTGATAGACACTGAAATTTATGGTCAAGGCACAAGCCTGCAGTCAAGAGTCCCTGAAACAGCACTGAGATGAGCACTGCATGGGGTCATGTGCGCTTTGTAGTCCCCAGCACCCCCATCCCTCTTTTTCCCTTGCCTGTGTGTGGTAGATGGACAGCAGTGAGGTAGCTCTCCTGCCACTGTTAAAAGAAGTGTGATCCACACTTGGTCAGCTGGGCGCCTTCAAGTCCCGCAGGGCCTACCCAGAGCTGTTGGCAGCCTGAGGAAAAGGGGAAGGGGCTTCTTAGCTTGAGAGGCTCTGCACCTTTGATTTGGGGTCAATACGGGTCAACGTTATTTCTAGAGGACTAAGAATAGGTTATCCTGCAGAGCTTGTATAAGCGGGACTGGCAGTGGGGCCGTGCCTAGGAAATAAGGGATATAAAGCTTTCCTGTCCGGAAGGCAGGCAGCCAACTGACATGTCCATGTCTGACCATCAAAGTGTCTCTCTTCCAAGGCTGTCTGTGACTCATGTGCTGCACCTCACACTGTAGGAAGGATTACTTATTGCTTAAATGCAGCACCTCAAAACTGACATGTTGAGTGAGAATTTGCCCTTTTCTGGTTTTTGTATATAATGAACTTCACAATGCTCCTTAAAAATAAATTACAAGTTGTGTGTCTTATTTAAAATATGTATTGCTTATAATCTGTACCTTTAATAGACATAAAAGGGAAGAAGTTGGCCTAGTGGGTTGGCTGTGGTAAAAATATACATATGCAACACAAAGGTTAACTTGGTGTACTGTGGGCATGAGAATTTGAAGGAGTCTGACCATAGTTCAGCTGATGTCAGTGAAGTTACAGATTATAAACAAAATTGTTATTTGTCTCACTATGGCCTTCTTTGAATCCACACTTCCCTGATCCATGGTTGTAGCTGATTTAGTCAGTGACTCCATAATTCCAGACTTTTCTGCCAAAACCCATCAGCCTTCCCCATGAAGATCTAAGCTTTTCTTTGGGAAGGAAATAATTTAGTTAATTTGCTGAATAAGTATGTGGTAGAGTTTTGTGGGTAAGCCTAAGGGAGAAGATTAAAATCACAAAACACATTTGAACATCAGCTGGCTGTGTGGAATACAAGACAATGAAAGTCAAGACGACAACGGCAATTTAATAGTTTATTTAAAAATCTGTAGCATTTTCCTACAAAATTACATAGTGATCTAAGCTTTAAAATGCTTGTGTGTATGATGGAGTACTATAGCTTGTCTTCTATCAAGACTTGGAATGAAACCTAAATGGCAACTGGAAGAGTATTACTCTGTAGAAAGTCCGAGAATGCTCTTCCCTTGTTTGCTATCTAATGATCAGTCTAGCTATTGCCACATGTGAACTCTTAGTCTTACAAATACGATACCTCAAGGAAACCTGTGTTCAATATTTGCATTAAAGGATAACTCTTAAAAAAAATTCTGGCAATAACCATGTGATAAATCCTGGCTTTCCAGAAAGTTGATTATTGTCCACTTCTGACTGCCCTGCTGGCACTGTATCTATCTCATGACACTTACAACTGTTGACCATAGCTTGATGTTTCAGAGATGAAAATTTTTCTGTGAAAGTTTCACTAGCCTATGTAGCTGATTCAAGCAGCCAGCAGGTTTCACCATCCCTTGGAGGAAATCTCAATCTGAGAAACAAGGTGGCAGGAGACAAGAGGGTTCAGGGTCTCCACAGGGAAGGAGTGTTATGGGACTACTATTATTCTGTACACTGCACAGGTTTTATTTTAAAAACTAAGCCAAAACCTCTTCTGGATAGAATTGGCTAGTTAAATTCATGTTACTTTATGCAAATCTAATAAGTGGTTCTGACCATGAAGTGACCAGCAGCATAAACAAGGCTGAAGTTAAAAGAACAGGCAGGCAGGTCCCAGGAGTGTGAAGATACCTCACGTTTAGCATTTCCTTGCCTTTTCGGTTTGCTTCAATAGCTGTGTGGTCTCATCAGCACAGATGGGCACCGTCAATTGAGCTTTATCTTGTTCATCTTCATAGACCCATCTGAAATATCCCAATTTCAGCCTCAAGGATGCTACAAAAACAAAAAGCAATTTGTTCTGGTGGTCTAGGAAAAGTAGCC
This sequence comes from Nipponia nippon, assembly GCF_047370975.1. Taxonomy (NCBI): domain Eukaryota; kingdom Metazoa; phylum Chordata; class Aves; order Pelecaniformes; family Threskiornithidae; genus Nipponia; species Nipponia nippon. Next base: position 57,853,835 of record NW_028262380.1, read on the forward strand.
CTTCTAAAGGAAAGCAATGAACTTTCCTTGCTTATAAAATTAAAAAGGTAAAGAAAATGGAGCTTTGAAAGGCTTTAAGGATAGTCTCTTGTATTTGGCCTGACTGTGGACAGGTGACTCTGTATGAAGCTGGAGGCATTCTTGAGGTTATCCTGGTAGCATAAGATTTGGATTAGCAATGTTTAGGTCTATTAAAACAGAATTGAGATTGGTATCAAGATTTCTCTTGAAATTGCTGGTAATAACAATGCCTCCATATCTGTGGAGTCTGTTTAAAGGAGTATGATGAAAGGAGAAAAAAAAGCTAAACACTCAGTTGCTGCCCCTCTTACTACTTTCAGCTATTTCAAGTTCAGCATGACTTGAATCAAACAGACAAAATAAAAATGACTAAAAGACCTGGTTTTAGAGTGTTTCATTTGGGGATCTCAAAACTACTTTTCCTGTTTGTGGTATTGCAACCTCTGCGTTCAAAGCCAGGCAAGCTCTTAAATCAGATTAGTTCATAGATAATGTCGCCACCTCTCTGTTGCCTTCCTGAGAACTCAAGGCTCATGGCATCACACTTTATAATGATGGAAGACTGAAACCTTTTTTTAAGTGAAGGAAGACTTTTACAGAATCCTGTAACTCCAGAAAAGGCAATAAGAAACTTTAAACACAGGACTTGAGAGAAAATAAGTTTGCAATACAATGTATTATATTCTGCCTCATCTTTGACCACAGGGTAGGTACATTTCATCTGCCTGTGATGGGGAAGCTGAGACAAGATGCAGTGATGTTGTTCCTCCTAGGATCACAGTATGAGAACAAACCCCTCACTCTGACCCCATTGCATTGGCCACTGAACTAGAGGGCTCTGCTGTGCTTAGGTTAATGATGCTTACAGCTAACTGCTATGAATCTCTTTGGGGTTTTATCTTAGTTCTTATGATGCTTATTGTAGTTTAAACTATCAAGATTCACAGTATGAGTGAGTGGCATTTTGTAAATGAAAGGTGTTTTCCATTTCCATTTTGTTCATAGCCCTTGAATTAAGTCACTGTGGAAAAATGCCAAATAATACACCCTTTTTTTGGCAAATAAATGTAAAAAAACTTGATGCCTCAAGCATATTACATGCTTTGCAGGAAATTCCCAGACTCTTACAACAAAGAGACAGCCAGGCACCATATCAGCTCTTCAGAGCAGATGAAAATTGCTGTTACTTGCAGGAGTTGTGGAGCTGAATGCCAGAGCTCACCTCTCTGAGCCCCATTCACATGCACCCCTTTCTAGGGGCCTGGTATCTGATATATATTCTATGGCCACTGTTTGTCTTTAAAGGGGCACCATTATATGAACCCAATATCCATGGCAACTTCAAGATGCTAAGAAGAAAAATAACATGTGCATCTATATTTGTCAGTTATCACAAATTGGAGAGCCCAAGCACATAACACATTATTGAGGTGCTATTGCATATTTCATTAGTAATAAGAGCACTTTTTATATTGGAATACTTGAATGTGTTTGAGTAAATAGGTAACTTCCATCTCACAGCAAGGAATTTAGGAGTTGGGCACCCTAGTATACAAAGACTGTTTGATTTGTATCTATACAGCATGTGCCGATAAACCTAACTGCGTTTTGATGAAAAGTGTTTTATGTGGGATCAGACTGTGTAAAGCAGAACTGCCCTAGACAAAGGGCTGAGCCTAGAAGACACGTTATTAATAAAGTTGCCTGTGTTCTAGCAGAAGGTTGTAAATTACCCCCTCCATGTTCTCATTTAATTGTATCAGCCTTCAGTGCTTATGTCCAGCATGCCAGTAAAAAGTCATGGGAAACTGGGCTCCCATCCTGACATGGTGCAGCATACAGTGAGGACTGAACAGTTTGCACATGTATAACCCCCGAGGCAAAACAAGGGGGTTTTGGCCTCACTTGTCTCCATTCTCTTCCCCTCATTTACCACATATTATGGTCTGAAGTGTGGGATTCTCTCCAGGGAGGCACAAGGCCTTTGTGGTGTACCAGGACTAACTTTTCTTGCATAGGCTTCAAACCAAATTAAACTCCACATCTGAACAGCTCTGATTTTGGGGGAAAAAAAACTCAGAACCAAATCTGGACTTTGCAATTTGAGTCCCTAGGACAGCTTAAAACCATGGTTGTATGAGTCCTGTGACTCATACCTGGGTCGTGGGTTGCTGATTCTTACTGTGACTGAAGAACAACAACAAAAAAAGCCAGGGGCAGGACTCCTAACCTCATCCTCGCATTTCATTCACAGATAGCAAAATCCTGATCAGAAGCTCGGTGGAGCTGATACAACAGGCTCAGTGGGCTTTGGTTCATGCCACAACTGCAGGCAACCATTGCATACTGACCTGGACCAGTGAGGTACATCCCTGAATGCCACCTTTGTTTCATGCCAGGGAAAGATTTTGGATAAAGCTGATCAGAGTGGAAAACTATTGCATGTGCTCCACAAGCCTGAAAACTAACTTCCGTAATTTCTTTTATTGCTGTTATCCCCTCTGGAGTTCCTAGAGCAAATTTTTCTTGCCTTATGGATAAAAGAGGTGCCTAGATGCCCCAGAATGTTGGTTTTTTTTTTTTTTTCCCAGTCAAATGTTTTGCTCAAGATCAAATGACCTCCTCTTTCTCTTCCTGTTTACCTGCACCTTATTTCATGCGATTGGGCACTGGGGTATCACATGGTGATGCGGGCGTGTAAGTAATTTCCTTCCTCCTTAGGATCTCAACACTTTTATTGTATACTTGGATTACACATTCCTTGCTTCAGGCTGCTTTTTCCCTGCCACGGTGTTTTGAAGACACTGGTGTAATTTGGACTTTTAGCACTTCTTGTAATGTTTAATTTTATCAGATAAATGTGAACCTCCTATAGAGCCTAATGACGTAAAGGAAGGCAACTGTGAAAGGGGTGGCAAGTTCAGTGCGTGAACATTAGTAGTTTGGTTGCCACCATGAACTCTGCCAGCCCTTTGTGGGTGTCCTACATCACTTAGACACAAAACCTCCCCAGTACAAAATTATCTTCAACAGAGCCAGGATTTAAAGTTTTAGTTTGAAAAAGAAATTGGGAACTGAGTTACTGATATGTACCCATGTGATCAGGAACCTGAATTTATAGCTTGCAGACTTAATTGTGCAATGTACCAAAAATGCTTAGGAAGGCTCTGAAAATCTTCCCTTTTCCCTCGCCTTTTATTCTCACTTATTTGATAGCCTGTGGAGTACTGCCTTTCAGTTATCCATCTAGGAATGCCTAAAAGTTTGAGACTTCTTCTAGGACTTAAAGTTTGGAAAGCATTTTATGGCTCCAAAGTCAGATTCTGCTGTTACTCACTATTTGCATGGAGCCATAAGTGATTTGCACGGCCTCTGGCCCAGGGACATTGCAATCTAAATTGAACTCGACAAGATGCTGAGGGAGATAACACCAAGCAAGGAAATGGAGGAGGAATCTCCTGGACAGGTTTATGGGCTGTTTGGGAAGTACTATTATGCAGCATGTCAAAAACTTTTTGCATTTTTCAAAGTGGGGCAGTGATTAGCCTGTTGTTATGTGGAACAGCGTTGTGGATTATGTAGCTATAGGAAATAGTCTTAAGGAAGGGGTTGCGTGAAGCCTGTGGGAGCAGATCCATAATAATCAGACTGTGTGCTACAGAAATAAATATCCCATTTCACTAGAAAGCCTGGGATATTTTTGCTGCACTGAAATGGAGCAGTGCACTGCTCAGGAGCATTTGAATCTAAGATGAACACGTGAAGCACCCAACACCCTTGTGTTTTCTCTTCAAGTTCCTTTTCAATTCAACTGTGAGCTAAATAAAAAAGGACCCTGCCTCATCCAGCTCCATAAGCATCAGCTCGTACTCAAAGTAAGTCTTTCTGTAGGTTTAAAAAAAGAATGACCATTTTTATTGTTTACTATTATTTATTATGTTCCTTTTCTACTTTGGGTTTCTGAAAATCTTCTGACTTTTGAAAGAGGTTTTTTTGTTTGTTTGTTTGTTTGTTTTTTTTTTTTTTTAACCTTTTGCTGCTTGGCTTCTTTTTACCACGTTCTCTACATCAGCTCAGATTTTCTGTAGCAATTACAGGCTTTTGTTCTCCCCTGCTTTTGGACTGATGTCCTTGGGAGCTCCAAGCCCTCTAAATGGTATTTCTTGAAGAAACTCCCAGTTTTATGTTCCTCACTCAGTTAGAATACCAACAATTATCTGCACTGTGCTGGCACTCTTAGTTACTAGGCAAGATCAGTCTTTTAAACACACACACAGAGTTCAGTTTTAACGTTGTTTTGTGACTATCTGGAATTCTTTTTATGTACGTGTTTCTATTTTGCTAAGCATGTATTGTGTCTTGTAATCCTGCATGCTTGCAAAGTATCAGTCTTCAGCCAGGGAAATAACTCGGATATAATTTAATTTAAAAAATGACCTTTTTAATCTGAAAAAGATGATGCATGCAGAAATAAACCAAAATAATTAGCATTAAAAGGTATCTCTTGAGCCTGGGATCAACAATGTCCTGGACAAATTACACCTATAAACAGATTCAAAGAGATTTCCTGAAGCACTGAGCATTTTATTCCTCTAACAGATGACTGGGTTAACTCTTTCTCTGCTATTGACCCTTATTTGTTCTGACATCTTATATGTCTCGTACTCCAGAGTGCTTACACGCGGCATGACCTATGATATTCCCAACAGTCTGACCTCCTAACAAGGACATAATGCGCCACAAGTTAAATGGGAAGTCAGCATAGTTTATCTACATTGTTCTCACATCTAGCCAAGGTTTCGATTTTAAAAGGAAATTCTGCCGGAGGAAGGAATATCTTACCTAACAGTCATGTAAAAATTCAAAATGTGAGAATGTTCCTACTTTATTTTGATGACAAAAGCAAAGTTTATTGCTGACTTGCAATGGGAATTTTCCATTATCCCAAAGTAAGTATCAGCATAATACTCTGAAATAATTTTCTGGTTCAGGCAAGTTGGCTTTCCATTATTTACTGGATGATATCGCTATTCTTATTCACTGTTAAATCCAATTTGGGCTTCTGGGCTGAGGGTGCCAATTTTGGCTAATCTGACACATTCATTTTACTGTGTTGCAAAATACACAAAAAAGTATGCCCCTGGCCACCCGAGAAGTGCTGGACTCCATCAGAGATCCCGCAGAGCCAGGCTGGCTCTTGTGGGGGATGCAGCCCAGGGTAGGGGAAGGAAAAGGAGGGCGGAGGGAGACAAGGGTGGCCTTGAAGCAACTTCATGCTCTCTGTTTTCCTGCTGCTCCTGCAGCTCTCGTAGGAAACGTGATGCTTTGTGTCCCGGTGAGATGGCTTAGAGTAGTCTTGAAGAGCATGTGCTGTGGGACCTTCTTTCTGCCCCTCCAATCTCTGGTATGCTTTTGTGCTGGGGCTTCATGGAAGCTTGCACAAGACAGCCTGTAGTTGTACTAAGCAGTGCTCACCCAAGGGAATGAGCAGTAACAAACATTGTTTGCCTTGCTTATGGGAAGAACTCAGTCATTTATAACTAGATTGGCAAAACTTAGAGAAAGGGGCTAAATCATGTCCTCTGATGTAGGTTTTTGTGGAAACTGCTCTCTGCTAAGGGCATAGAGCCGGTTAGCCATGTTGCATCTCTCCCTATGCTGGTAGGTGTGTGGATGATGGAATGAGCATGTCTTGCTCTCATACCAAACCCTCGGTTTTTGGAGTGTGCAGTAAAATGCCCAGAGCCATCAAAATGTCATGGATTCCCTGGGTGCAACTGTCTGTGAGGACGGCGAGCTCTGCGATGGCTGCAGGCCAGAGCACTGGCACAGCACGACTCCATCACTGCCCCCTCACCTGGGTTTTCTTTCAATAGAAAGCAGGAGGTGTCAGATGGACTGTGTGCCCCCGAGGCTCATCAGCATCCAAGGGAAAATGTGAATCTGAAGCTGGGAAGTGCTCTCAGGATCCCTAGTGTAGACAGACCCATTGAGACCAGAGTTTGACCGACTTCATTATACCACCCTCGGCAGAGCCTTGTAGATGTAGGAAGGAACCACTCACTGATCCTGGAGCATGCAATATGAGCACAGCCAGGGGTTTTTCTCTTCCTGCTGCTTCTGCTTGGAGATAAAGCAACATTGTCCTAACTCATAATTTATGACTGTTCTTTATAGCAATAAAAAAAAATTGGAAAGAAGCTTTCTAGCACCATTTGCTGAAGTTCTTTCTCTTAACAGTCAAAAGATTCGTAATTAGAAAGAGTAGTGTACTTTATTCTATTCTGGTTATACAGAAACTCGTTAAGCACCATGCATCCAAGTGCACTGTTTTATATAAACAAGACCTCTGAGAGAGAGATAGATGTCTGATAAAGATGAAAAGGAAAACAGACTAATACCAGGCCACATTAATAATGGCCATGTCATGTTCTTAGAAAACAAAAGTCATCTGCTGTGCAATTATTACACATTTCACAGCAGGACTGGGGCAAGGTAAAGAACAGAGATGTATACAGAAAGGCCACCTATAGATTTTAGATCCAAATGATTTAGTTGCAGCTAGGTTTGAAACTTTGCATGATTTTTGTTCTGTGATGAAATGGGATGGTCTCTGTTTTGCTCCCAAGTGCTTAAGGCTGGTATTTTGTGAATGTTCTTTACTGAGACCTTCAGGATGCAGTTGTATTTCATGCTGAACTCATCTAACCTTCAACAAACGAAGCTGAGGGAATTTGTCTTGTTATGTCTAGGTAGGGTTTAGATTATCGAGATGCATTTAGCTGTGGCTTCTGCTGTTAATAATGTATTTAAACTAAATGGATAGTTCAAGTTTAAAACTCTTCCTCTGGCTATGTCCCCTGGTGGTGCTGTGTGGATGGTTTGAGCTCTCTCAAGTAGTTTAGCTTTTCCCTCCAAGAGGCAGATGCTTTGACCACCTCCGCTTCACAGCCCTGCCATGTTCTCTGTGGTTTTTGGAGGGGGCAGCCCTCCTGAGGTGAAATCAAATTTTGCTCTGCTCCCTTCAGGTTTTTTGCATGTGCTGTGATTTTTGTTTCTGGAATTCAGAAAGCAGAAATAGTACATGAGAAAAAAAATGCAAGTAGAAATGGCTTGGGTAGCCTCTCAACCCGGTTTTATGGAATGGAGAGAATGAGGTTTTCCCTGGGTGATGAGTCCTTTGGTTTGCTTAAATATTGAGAAAGGAAGTCAAATCCCCCAAACTCCACAACCTGTGGAAGATCATCAAACTTCCATAATGTGAAGTAGCCAGGTCTAAAGACCTTAACCACCTGTATACTATATAGTTATATAGTTTAATATATAAAAATTTATATAAAGCTATACATGCATATATACATATGCATATACAGATGCACTTAGTAATATAGTGTACTTTTTTTTTTTCTAGTAAAAAGCAGGGGTTTGGGCTTGACCAGTCTGAGGAGATATGTGACTTCCACAATATGACTTGCTCTATTCCAAAATAAGCAGAATTTAACTTAAGATGTCATTAACAGCAGTTCACATTATCCACGTAAAACAACGTAAAGGTCAGACGCTTCCACTGAGACTAGAGCAACGTACCGAAGTATGCTAGCTTGAGTTTTAACTGAGATGATTTTAAAGGCACAGTTTACATAAATATTTGTAGTAGTGTACTTATATGAACTGAGCCATCTTAACTTTTTCCATAGATAATTGTATAGACTCAGTGAAGTATAGGCTGTAGGCACTTCTGCTATGCCTTTCACTGACAACAGTTCTCCTGTGTAACATAATAGGCCTGATTACCACCAGCACTGAAGTGAATGGTTCAGCCTCTTTGAATCTCTCTTTATGACCAAACTCTCCAATATGTTTTCTAAATAAACTGTTAGTTTCTCCTCTGTTCCATTTTCCACAAAGTTAGCGGCTGTGGTGGATGCTATGCGTTCATGATCAAGAGTTCCCAGACCTTGGTCTTTATGTACGTGATCACAACTTGTACTCTTCAAAATGATAACGAAACCTCATTAGAGCAATTGGGCTGCTAGAATAAAGGCTGAGTGTGACCATAATTGATAGATTTTGGTCAGTCCCTTTCAATGCCCTTCCAGTGTAAATGACCTGTTCTTCTAAGTCATTTGGTGAATTTAGTTGAGCTTGCTTTCTTCAAGCTGTTGTTAAGCTCTTTTTCTACCTGTTAAGTTTTTGACAGTCTCTGTAGAAGTGACTACAGTGCTCTTGTCTATTAAAATATTTTCTGTTTTAAGTACTTATCACTCTTTCCGCATCTCTGTGGTCAGAGACTAATGGTTACAGCAGTGACAAAAGGTTCTCGATAAAACTGAAAAAGTCTCTGCATATCCCCTGGAGCCAGGAAGGTCCAAACTCCCAAAAGATTCAGTTTCAAGGAGTCCTCTGTTTTCAGTTTGGGTGTCAGAATAGGTATTTAAGAACTGCCCTGTAATCCAATTGTGAATGGGAATCATAGCAGCAGGCTTACCTGCAGCCCATATATTTTCTGCTATTGAAGATGCATAAGCAATAGATTCTCAGCTGCTATACAAATGTTCCAATAAATAAGCAGTAGCTCTCCACTGCTACTTCTGAAGGACAGTCAAGGAGAGAGTGAGCTATTGCTGGAGTGTTAACTTGAATGGGTAGAGCAGAGATAAGATAAAATTTGCTTAGTAGAAAAGTACTGTGCTGGTGCTAAATGATTAGTGGACAGTTCTGCTTCACACAAAATCAATCCCTCGGTACTTGCTCAGCTTACGTGTAAAACTATGTATTTTCTAGCTGCTGGCCTTCACATCAGATGAGATGTCAAATGACGCTCCTCCTGTCACTCCCAAGAAGTCTGACTCAATGGAGGTATGCACCAGGTGAGCACACTAAACAAGGGTGAGCAACTTTCCTCTCCCAATGAGCCACACGCCAAATTTCTCAAGTGATTGAGGGCCGTCAGACTTGTATCTTGGAGAGCCAAGGAAGGGGAAGCAGTGGGTGCAGTTCACCAACAGGAGATGATTGTGGCCTCTCACTGCAAAAGCAGGAATGGAGGACATAAGACCTCATGCCAGAGAATATTAGCAATCTGGCCTCTGCTCTCCCTGCTAACTCATTTCCTTCTACAGCTGCAATTTTGGACTGCCACAGGAGTTATATGATTGCTGAGCTTTGTTCCTGGCCGTATGATTCATCCTCGGCCTGAGAGTGCACTTGAGCTGCTTGCAAACTGTACATACTCAAAAGACAGAGCATGACAATCCTTGCACTAACCTATGTCTGTGCTTATGAGACTCATAATGTAGGAGCCATCTCAACAGAGACAAATTAAGCCAATGCTCAGTGTGCTTGAAAATCCTCCTTAGTCCCTGGTGTATTCACTTTTCACTGCTTCAAAATGTAGCTGACAGAGACGCCTCTATGTCTTCCTCCCTTTTTTTGCTGTTTTTATTATTCTTCCGTCTTCCTGTATTTCTGTCTTTATGCTGATTGATTATCAATGATATACAGCTTTTGGCCTAAGGTTGATGAGTTAGATCTTGAGGATTTGGTTTGTTTATTGAATATCCAGAATACCCAGAAATTTTTGGGGAAAATCCACTGATAAATTAGAGACAACAAAAGCATTAGACAGAAATGACAGGTTGCTGTTATTTCAATGCAATGCTATTATGGAACGTAATAGTAACATCATAAATTTCCCCTGCTGAATTCTTGTGCACACAGTCAAGTGGGTTGCTGGAAAGGTTGTGAATTAAGTACCCAAATCCTGGTCAAATTGAAACTGAAAACCCAAACAGTTGATTGGTGTTTTGTTTTTTCAGTTGTTTGCAAAGGTTGTGAGACAGTGTGAAGTAACCGAAGTGCCAATGTTCTCTAATGGAAAAATTGAAGTGAGCCATGTGCATTTTGTAAGTATCTCCAGAGGTTTTACCTCAATCACAAATCAAACGTAACTAAAAGTAAGAAATGCTGCATGCCCATAAGATCCCACCACAATGGAGTTAACAATGAATTGATTTTATGCTAAACTGCGTTACGTCCCAAACTAGCAGCAGAATTCAAAACCGCTTCTACAATGGCAAACATTAATGCAGCTGCCTGAATAAGAATTTTCATTTCTCCATGGTTGGAGTGCGGTGTACGTCTCAAAAGACGGGGGCTCTACTTTCGCCAAAAAAATGGTCATTTTGTTTGCGAGTTTGAGGGCCAGAAAAATCAGTTAAGGAAGAAAGGCAAACATGTCATGCAGTGGCAGCAGAATGGCCCTCCGTATGCACTGGAAGGCACTTGGCACAAATTGCATAGCAGCAGAAATGCACCGGTGGCGGCTTTTATGGTAGCCCTCACTGCCTGTCCCAGCCCCTCTCTGCTCCCTGTTCTGTTGAATAGTGTACCGTGAAACAACTGACTTTTCTATCCAGTACGCTAAAATCCAAAGACCGCTGCATGTTTGACAGGTGTGTTGCTGTTAATATTACAGATTTTAAAATAAAAATGGGAAAGTGGAGGATAATTGGCCAATTTGTAGCCAGGAGGTGGTACTTGTTTGAGATACATGCAGATTATGCTTTTCTCTACCAGTGCAAAAATCCCAACAAATGATCTGAAAGAACAACTGGCACTGGGGTGAGGATGTGTGTGTGTGCGCGCGGGTGTGTGTGCGTGCGTGGTGTGCCTGGTAGGGTTTTCTACCCCCTCTTGCAAAGCACAGGCCTTAATGAGTTCCAAGGGGACAGTGGCTTGTCAATCACAATATACTTTTCAAGTAATAGTCATCTCTGCCCCATCACAGAACCACAAGGCATGAAATAATTAGAAAGCCCAGAGTAACTGCTCTGTTTTACAAGAGCAAAATCCTTGTGTGGATCATTTACATAAACTTGTCACTTCCCATTACGGTTCTAATGCAAGCTGGGTAATAATCATGGGACCAGGAGAGGGGAGGTCAAGGTATGATGCTCCTCCATGTTTGAAGCACAAGGTACGCATGTGCCCAGCTTTCCATCCCCCACTGAATTAATGTAAAGTATCTTTTATTTTCCATTAAATAAGAACTATTCATGCTGCTATGGTAGCAGACCATGTGCAGCCTCCTCTTCTTAAGAGAGAAAAAAGGCTTTTGCGTCAAGCCATTGTTAGGGGAGAATTCACTTTGAGGAGCATTTCAAAGCTGATCCGATTGGGGAAGGAATAATGTTAAATATTTGGTATGAAATATTTATAAGATGCACACACGAACATCTGACAAAGTAGCCTGGAAAATACACATTCTTGTCTTTGACAATTTTAGCTCTTTCTCTCTGAATGAGAGGGTGGAGAGAAGGTGTGTGCATAGTGAGAATTGTGTATGTGTATAAATGCATCTAAACACACGCACGCATACACACACGCAGAGGCAGACACACTTGCGTACAAACGCCTGAATGGGTTGATGGGATTTAAGGCAATCTGCATCTGAATACTGCTCTCCAAAGATGGTAGCAATAAGGGCTTGCTGAAGTCTGTTTTAATCATTGTGAACGAGAAAGCTCTGCACTAATGCCTATCGCGAGGGGCATCCGTAGAGTAATGGAGGTGATGGCTGCTGCTGTTGCTGCTGCTGTTTTCCAGCAACCATTTTGTTGGTGTTCTTCATCACTGTTGTAGGGCATCATCTGCATTTCTGCCACAAAAAACCAAGCCTCTGCTTTTTACATGGATTGACTTTCCCCACCTGCATCTCTGCATGGCTGTTTCCTTTCACTTTTATTTTAAAAAATGAGTACAATTAAAGATGAGCAAAGAGCAGATTTGCTTATAGGCAACCAGAATTTTTTTTTTTTTAACCTTTTCATCTCTTTCGGATAAAACAAGGCAATTTTTTTTTTTTTTCCGAGGGTCTGAGAGAGGTTTCAGAAAAATGGGTTATCACCTCATTCTCAGTCCTTATGACAAGAGATAAAGAGAATGTAATGGCTCACTCCTTATGGCATTCACAGTGAAATGCACGGGGATGGCATATATTAAATAACCAGGATAAAGGAAACCATGTGATCTGCTTTCCTTGTAAGGGGATCTAATAGCTCTCTCTGAAAAACCTTATTTCCTTTTCCTTTGTTGGGTGGGTTTTTTTTGGTCATGTCTCTTCTTTGCCTGCCCCACTTGTACCAGCGGTAGGCTGTTGTTATTCTCTGGTGTAAATGCCTGTCTGGTTTAGGCTGTAAACAGGTTGGAGCAAGACCTTTCTGTATGTAAAGATCCTTTTTACACATGCAGTGCTATACACATTAATTAATAGCAATGGTCTTGATGAACTAAAAGGCCATATATTTATCTTCCTGTGGGCTGGGGATTCACACTCCCTCTAAAAATTGCTAGATCAAATGCCCCAGGCAGGCTCCATGCATTGTACAGCATGTTTTCATGCGAGCAGGCAGCTCAATAGCAAGGCAGCATCGTTTGCCCTCATCTGCCAGCTTTTGTCTTTGAGTGGAAGTGTGGGGCCTGGCGAGAGGTAGGATATGAACTGTGTCCAGACTCTGTTCCTTATCTCCGAGATCACCAAGAGGGAGAGCATTGTTGATGGATTTAAATCAGCTTTTTCCCCCCTTGTGCACAACAAAAGTCTAAATCCCCTTTCAGGCCAGATTGCTCCATTTCGCTGCATGGGCTAGGCAGATTGGAAACATGTTTGTCACTCAGCTTTTCTCCCAACCTAATCAGTAGACACTGGGGTGGTGGGATTTCGGTGCTCAATGTATCACCCTTTAATCTATGGAGTCGGCCTTTAAAAGCTGCTGATGCTGTTGCTGCTATGTGTGAGCTGCTGCTGTCTTTCATTTCTGAAGACAGATATAAAAATAATGTTAACCACGAGCGTAAGCAGAGGGTTTAGCAGGGATTTGAATCTAAAATGTGATACTTAACACAGGCCAACTTGATTTGGTCCAGCAGAGCTGAACCCCTTATTCTGTTATAATAAAGTGTGTTGTATATGGAGAAGATTGCAGCGGGATTTACTGCCTCTGTGCTTTAGTTCTGCTGATGAATGGGCCTAAAAGGTGAATAACCATAGGCCACAGGGAGGTATGGCTGGAAAAAAGTGGCTCAGTGGACCTGTCTGCAGGTTTCAAAGATCTCTCTGGTAACACCACAAGCTCACCAGTGTCTTTGCAGTTGCTGAGGTCCATAGCATCCTGACTTCATCTGTGCCTGATACAGCAATCCTAAAGGGACAAATCATCCCAGCAAACAGGTGTAAAGAAGCAGGTTAGCTCTTGTGAGTTTGCAGAGGTCAGCAGGATGCTCAGAGGGAGAGTTATGTGATAGGTGTGATGAAGGATGTTAAAAGCTTTAAAAGAATGTAGGCTCTTCAGGGCAGAGGCAGCAGCTCTGTTTGCACACAAACAAGTCTGTATCTGCATGCACACACACATGTACCTGTTGTGCTAAGCACAGCCTGAACCAGATATTGACTGAGGTCTCCAGATAAATAATAATTCCTTCCAGGAAAGATGTATTTCATTGACTAGATATGCAATAGCGTTTCTAATTTTTTCTGCCACCAAAATATGCTGTGAATAAACTACCTTGCGTCCCCTCGAACGACATCTGAACTGTTCTGCGGTATTAAAAGGTACTGGTAACATGCAGAATTGCGTCTACCAGCCCCATATAATGTCCTGTATGGCCCATGAGAAGCTGAGCTATGGAAGGAATGCAGAACTGGACACTTGGGAAGTAAGGGTGGTTCAAAATTTCAGCCCAAAGGTTCAAGCTTAACACTTTGCTGTAAGGAGGGGCTGGCTGGGTGAAATCAAACAGTTTTTCAGGAACCCATTGAGTTGACAGGTGGGGAGGAAGGCTTGCTGGCGCTCCTGCCAGTCTGGCATCCCACATTCTCACCAGCCTGCTTCTGCGGGCATTGGGTCCCGGCCTGGAGCTCTGACTTTCCTGAAAGAATAGGAAACTAATTTTTCTCCTCTTTTCCTCATTTAACATACAAAAGAGTTTTGAATGAAAGTTCCATTTCCAGCAAGCTCGAGTTCTTTCTTTTTAGTGGTTGTAAACTATGGCCAATTGTTTTGTTCAAGTGCTGAGTAACTCCTTTAGTTTTGGCTACCCAAAGACAGCGAGAAAAATACTAGTCTTCTTTCAGAAACCCTCCTTTGTTTTTGGGAAAGAACACAGATTTTTCAAGATTCTCCAGATTCTCTCTAATCCTAGAAGAACTAGAGGACTATTAAACAGGCCATAAAAAGGCAAATTTTCCTGTGTGTTTGTGATGGTACTGATTGTCCCAGCCCCTATTCCTACCTGGATTAATAACTGAGAATGTTTTCAGCAACTTTCAGTATCCAAGTCCAAAATTTCTAATGAGATGGACATTGTCAATACCTATGGGAAGAGCCTTTGGCCTGGTTATGAATAAATGTTTTTTTTTGAAGATGCCGTTCCAGTGGGTGTATCTAGAAGTGGGGGATGAGGATTTCAGTGTCTTCCTGGATTGGTCAGTAGCAGAGACTAATTGAGATGGATCCTAGGTAAGGTCTCGGAACAGCAGGAGCAGGTGAGAGGCTGTGATGAAGATCTTAAAAACAAGAGAGAAAATGTGAAGGAGTAACCCCTATCTCTCTCTCTCTCAAAAAAAAACCCCACTAATTTTTTCCAACGTGACAGTTGAAACCCTGGACACAGTATACTTAATGGTACAAGTCCAGCTGGCTGTTGGGGCAGGCATTTAACCCAGTTCCCTGGTGAACTACGTGCAAGCAATCTGTATGAGGACTGCACAAGAGTGAGAACCTGGTCCCAGCAGTGGGAAGCAGGGAAAGCAAGTGGTCTCCTAGATGATCTCTCTCTTTTAAAGCAAACTGTGTACATGCACATGTATATACATATTTATATATATTTATAGCTAATTTAATTAAACAAAATTTCTTACAACCTGACAAGACAAGATTCAATCAAGAACTGCTTTTTTTTTCAGTTCCCATGTTCACAGAGAAGTTCCTAAGAAAGGAGGGCTGGATATTCCAACACAGAAAAGTGTTGGCTTTTCAAACAGATTGTTTACAGAGGGTTTTGGTTAAATCATCTCATCAGTTAACAAAGATTTAAGCTATGCCTATGTGAATCACTGATATTGCAGGTTGGATTGGCAACTAAATGGGAAAAACTAGAGAAGAAATTCAGCTCAGTTTAACTGAAAATTTTAACAAAAGTTTAACTTCAGTTGACTAAAAAAAATTTTTTTTTCCACTAGGATGTGAATGGATTTTTCTCATTCAGGACAAAATACTCAGTGTCAAATGTAACTTTTTGTTTTATGGTACTTTTAAGGAGAGGAAATGACAAAGTAGATGCAATCCCTCTCATCCAAGAACTTGGTGATTAGGGCACTTATTCTGTATGTGGGAGGCCAGGATTACATTCCTTCCTCACCTTGAGGACATTTGAATCAATATCACTCAGATATTAGGGCTTTATTTAAGTGGAGGAGAGAGCAGTTCTTAACTCCTCTCGTTGTTCTACTTTTATTGGGAAAATACTTGAAATATTTTGGAGGCCATGGAGAGAATAATTTTGTGGCTTAGTGCACTCACCTAGGAGAAATGAGATCTGTGCTCCAGGCTGCGTTACACTGACTACTTAATTTAAGACTGGAAACACCTCCTGGAGCAGGGACTGCAATCCTTTTCTGCTTCCCCCGTGACTCATCGAACCATTTAGTGATGAAGTTATTTTGCACGCTGAGCCCTAATGAATGATTTATTCTATGTAAAATAGAACAGATTGAGCAGGAGAGACTGAGACAGCCTGACCCCAGACTGACAGCCTGGCAGGTAGGTTAATACCTGGCAGATGCTGGCTCATATGCTGTCCAGGCCAAGGCAGAGGTGGGACCCAGCTCTGCCACAGGCCAGCTGAGTGCCTGAGTGACAGCTCTCCAGCTACTTTGGAAGACTTATAAATCTAGCAACAACTTTCTCTTCCCTCTCTCTTGTTTGGTTTTTTTTTTGTTTTTTTGTTTTTTTTTTGTTTTGTTTTGTTTTGTTTTTTTTTTGTTTTTTTTTTGTTTTGTTTTTCTTTTTTTTCCTTCCCCTTCTCCTTGACAAAGCTAAAAACATTGGCCCGATGTTAAAAATAGCTGTGGGAAGATAAGAAACCACAGTTAGCCAAAAAACCTTTTGCCCAGTTCTTTTCTTGACATCCTAGTCACAACTACAAGTTGAAAAAGATAACTGATAGTTACCTTGATTGCTCAGTTGGTTGTATGCTTGAGAAAGGAAAACTGAACTTTAGTAAGAGCTTAGGCCCTCTTGTCAGATCAGACAGTATACTAAAAAACATTGGGACTATAACATGAATACAAAAGACAAAAGGTAAATGAGCTTTCCAATTACAGGAGCACTTTTTTTCTTTATTTCCCTTGTTTCTGGGGCTGAATCCTGGGGCAGAGCTACAAGAGGCAGTGCAAGTAGCATGATATTAACAATGGAAACATTTTTAATCAAAGAAAAATATCTCAAAGACAGTACCAATAAATTGGGACGGTTTCCTTCCACCTGCAGACTGAAGGGAAGGATGGACAAAACACCTAAATTGTGGTAAGGTCAATCCTGTGTATTCAAAAGGGTTACCTAGATGAGAAGGACTTTCTTACGACTTCAAACTGTGTTTTATTCCTTTTCTTGCCTTCTTACTCTCCTTGAATGAAAAAACACTGAAAGTCAGAATTTTAGAACATTTTCCCTGCTTTTGCACATAAGACTTCCTTTCTGCTCTCACGTTAATCCTTACCCTGCTTTCTTCTCAAAGCTTAGGTCCCTTCCAGAGTCACTGCCATCAAAAGATTCCCCAGCTGAGAACGATGCCAAAATAAACTGCTTGAGGTCCCACCTCCCAAGACTCTCAGGAATTCCAGCAGAGACTGATGAGTTAGATTTGGCACCCATTTTGTATTTTAAATATGTTATTTTTCCCCTCTAGGTCATGGATATTTAGACAGATGTGTTTAGAGATTTGCAAAAATTAAGGGAATGACAAGGTTAGCTCACTTTGTATTATCTAAGTGACCAAAAAAACCCAGTCGTTGCCACAGCAAGCTAGCAAGACATCAGGGCCAGCTGTTCTAGGCTGTGATGGAGTTTGTTTTCTTCTTTCTGTTAGTAAGGCACTCTGTTCAGCAGAGATGTTAAGACCCTTATGGCCTGAATTCTTGCCAGTGTCATTCCCTTATAACAATACTTTGCACCTTTGTATTGCCTGAGATGCTAAAGTATTTGCTCAGGCCCTGTGAGAGGCTGAACTGGGCA
Source organism: Nipponia nippon (assembly GCF_047370975.1). Taxonomy (NCBI): domain Eukaryota; kingdom Metazoa; phylum Chordata; class Aves; order Pelecaniformes; family Threskiornithidae; genus Nipponia; species Nipponia nippon. Next base: position 57,871,150 of record NW_028262380.1, read on the forward strand.
CCTGATATCACCTGTGAAAAGCCCACTCGTAATGGCTTACACCTTCACCTCTGTGCTTCTGCTGGAAGCAAAGCTCTTTTCCTAAGCAGAGGTGGCTGCCAGAGAAGGAAAGCCTTTTAATTGAAGTGTTACACCTGAATGACTGTTATCCCTGCAGGAAGAAAAAAAAAAAAAGAAAAAAACCCTCTTGGGACCAACAAATAACTGATGAGTCTGTCTACTGAGGAGCAGCAAGAAAAGCATGTCACCTTGTCTTGTTTGGTTTGGCAGAGCTGGAGCGCTCATAAGAGACGAAGCTGCTACAACTTGCCTCCTGCTCCCCGAGCCACGCAGCCTCCACTGCCAAAAGCGCTCTTCCATCGCAGCGTGCGCGGCAGGTAAGTGTCTGCCAAATGACAAAACACAAACCTCCTAACGAGCAGCTGAGGGTAGGGTGGGGATTCCAGATAGAGACAAATCTATGTCCCTCAGGAGATCTGGAGCAAACCGATCAGTATAAGAAGTATTTCACTGCTAATTAAGTCTTGATCCTTTGGCTTCACTTAAAACAGTTTGAGAGTATATCAAGTTTGAGAGCAGGTGCTGACTAGCTTGAAAGCATTGGTCCATCAAATCAGGTAAGGGATTTATATTCAGAAACTCCCCTAAAAGGGAGACTGTAACTTGCTAAGTGATAGATATACCCAGGCCCTTTCAAGTATAATGCATTATTGACAGAGTTATAATGCTTCTGACTTACTTTTGTTCCCCCAAACGCTTGCAAAATTCCCCTCTGCTCTGAAAGAGCCTCCTCTGTCTCATGTTCTGTCCTCTTCATATGTGCATACGGAATGAATGCCGAAGGAAGCATAGCCAGGTGCAGCTCGGAAATCCCAGGAGTAGTTGCTTCTGCTCTTCCTGCCTTGGTTTGGAATTCAAATCCAAACAGGAAAGTCTGAGTTTAGAGGAGATGCCACCTCCGTTCCATTGCCTTGAAAACTTTCAAAGGTTAAGAGAAGAAGAAGGTTGGATGCATAGTCCATCTTCTCCCCAGGTGCCAGAATATTTAGGGGAGTGGTCACCTTTTATTAATAGCTCTTAGGTTTTCATGATTGACCAGAATGAAGAAAGGCCCAGGAAATGTGCAAGTGAAAAATAATTAGCTGCATATGCAGTGGGGAGCTGAGACAGAGAGGTCATTAAAAATTTGGGTTATGTTTTTCTGTATCCGAAAAACTTCTTTCCTAATGATCTCTGTGCTACAGAAAACAGCAAAGCAGGTTTGAATAAATAAAAAGCTGTACCATGCCTCTCTACTGATACGGCTGCCTGAGGACAGAATGCAGAATAGTACATACTTACAGCAGCTGGCAGTATGACCAGCTCCAATTGCTTCCAATCATAAGTTGCCTTAAAATCATCATTAAAAGATAAATTTTTCTCATAATTTGCTCTCTGAAATTTAGGTCTGTAACATTCACTTTAAAAAAAAAAAAAAAAATCTTTCCAGTGTCATAGTACTGCATTCATGGGGCTAAAAGCATTCTGTACCTGCCTCATCGGTTGAATGAAAGGGATATTTACAAGACAGAAAAACATTTGCAAGTACAGCAGTCATTCTTTCATTATTCCTCGTTGTGTTGTCGGTGTTCTGGAAGTGAGTAAGCACTCTTTAAGATTTCTGGTATGCCTTCAAATTTCTGCTGCTCATACTGAGAATCTGAACCTGCTATACTGGTGATAAATACTGGTAGATGGATTTTCTTCATCATAGGAAGATTTTTTTAAGTGAGATCTTCCCTCAAGTGTTGTGGTGGTGGTATTGTTACCAGTGTGCTTCCAGTCTTGTGGAATTTGGCAGGCAACTGACAGTTGGAAATGTCTTTTCTCTGGAAAGGACAAAAGCAGCAGTGCAGGGATGTTTTCTTCCCTGATATCATGCCTTGTCATGAGAAATCTTTGCATGGCTTTCTCTGTCTCTCCTATTGCTGTGTAGTGCCCTTCTGTGTCTCTAGCTTATGTGGTGCTCTCCACACTTCATGAGGTTTTTCACACTACAGGCTCCTGAACAGTTAACACAAGGCTAGTAGGCCAGCTGCTGTCTAAATCAATAGCGTTGTATGAATGTAATTGGAGGCAAAATTTCACCCTGCAAGAGATAAACAAACTTAGTCCGGTGTGCCTTGTACTGTGCAGCAGATCCATGTTCTTCAAGCTCCACTAGTAATGTGTCATTCACCCAGATCACTTATGCTGCTTTTGTAATGAGGACTCTTGGAGCCTGTGCTTCCAATTGTAGTTCTTTACTACCTGAAAAAAGAAATCTTTCTAATTGGACAGAAATAGCGAAAGGATTTAATTTTCCACAGACAGATCTGCTATAAACTATCCATTCATGACTTATGATAGCTACACCTGCTGAAGAGTATTTTACTGAGTTTAAACATCATAAGTAAACAGAGTTGCCCAGTATGTTGCATGGATGAGAGGTGGTTCAAGTTAGTGTGACAGACATTACAATATAGGGGTGCACAACCAGAGCATCCCTATTTAGAGCACAGAAGAATGTGGCATTAGTGTAGGTGTGTTGCTATATACTATCTCTGATATAAAACTATGTGGTTTCCTGAAGAAATTGGGCCTAAATAGTTTTCAAGGTGAAGGACTTGTGGAGGACTCCTGAGAGAACCTCTTTCATCTGGACCACAACACTACAGGCCCAATGTGGTTGAGTGAATTAGCCTATTGTTTTCAGCAGGGGAAGGAAAAAAGGGGGTTAGTAAATTAAGCAAAACATCCAACAACACTAGGCCATCAGTTCTAGTGGTTATACCTTTCATTTGCTCTCAATTTGGAACACTGGAAGACGGTTAATCACGTGAACCCAGAAACAGAAGTTGGGAAGGAAATAAGAACATAGAACTGTGGCTTTCCAGTTAAAATGCATTTGTGATGTCAGTTCTTCATCCTGCTGTAGTTCCTTTGTGCTCCAGCAGTGAGGAGGAAAGCTGCATAACACTTGTCTCCATGGGTTTGGTTTTGGGGTGGAAGGAGTTGAGCATGAGGCTGCAGCCAGGGAATGTGCACCTTCCAACCCAGCTCCTTTGAAGTAGGGCCCAACCTGATGGACTATTTGTAGCTGCAGAGCATCATTGCCTCCTTTCCTGAGGGCCTTTTTGCCAGGTGAAGCTAGCACGAGGGGTCACAGAGCAAGAGAGAGGCATGTGGGTTAGGAGATCTAAATCTCATATGCAAGAAATGAAACATGGAAAGTGATCTGGCAAGCCCCATGGAGGCATTTTCTGAGCATGGTTGGCCAGTCCAATGTGCCATTTCAGCACTGCAACCGTACAACCAGTAATCTATGGTGCCTTGCACTATTTCTTTCTGGTTGCCAGAGTCCATCTTTGGATCTACTGTAAGTTAGTGAGGCTGTTCTAATGTGAAAGGGGTGAAAACAGGAGACGAAGTTTGCTTAATCTTTTCCTCTTTTCCTCCATTGCTGCATTAGGCAGAGTTTGGTTGAAACGGTAAATTGGTACCACTGGCTGTATTGCTTTCTGAAGTGGTTAGTGCATGGGTCAAAGTTTCAGCATGTCTAAAATTGACCCATTTAGCGTGTCTAAAATTGACCCATTGAGCCCAGACTGCAGTCACTGAGTGTCTCAGCCAATGCCCTGTCAGATATTGGCAGCAGAAATAAGGTGTAAGACTTTTATGCTCACACATCCTTGGGTTAAAAGACCATTCTCACTTGAATTCACTGAATCGTCTTCTACTCTAGATTCTCTTGCATGAGTCTGAAAATAAATTATGCATCCAAATTAGTGTTAGAGGCCACTGTGTCTTTCCCAGCCAATACTGCCTGAGGCTTTTAACTCTGATCAGGATGTGGATAATTTCCTGTGAAGGTGGAAAAATTGTGAGATACTCTTCAAGTACCAAGAAATAATATTTAAACTCTGGTTGTTCTTATTTCACAAGAGTTTTAAAACATTGTTTGAAGCTGGTGTGCTGGAGGAAGTAAGCTAAAATCAGCTTAATTCTTCCTCACCTTAATTGCAGTCGTGTTGTCGAAAGGGGAGAAAAACCCACACGTTGCTGTACTGCTATCAGTTTTTGGAGGAGCTGAACAAGCACGATAGAAACGTTAAGGCAGTCAGCACTCTCCTCACCTCTGCCTTCCGGGCCCCTCTCTGGGGTGGATATACAACACCTCCAAGATATGGCAAATGTCCAGTTGCTTGTGAGGCCATGTCCCCAAATTTGAGCTTGGAGCTACCAGCTGGCAGAGGCAGCAGCCCTGTGCTGTCCGGGTGGTTACAACCAGCAGCTTTGAAGTTCTGCCTTTCAGCTATCTCCTGTTGCACACAGCTTGTGATACATGAGTCTGTGTCCTGCAGCTGTCACCATTTAAGTCAGCAGGCATTTGAAGCAATGCTGGCCACCCCGGGGAAAGGGGCAAGAGTTGAACAAAGTGTTCATCTTCAATTAAACCATTGGGATGCCAGTGCAGAGTCTGATTCCCTGCCGCTTTCTCCTCTAAAACTAGTCTCATGTCTCCGAGCTTTTTAATAGGAAAGAACAGAGGCAGCTGCCAAGGTCTGCTAGTTAGTATGGGTTTGAACCAAAGGGGAAAATCAGTAATGGTGTCAACTGGTTTGTAAGTGGAACAAACTGATTTTTAGGTAGTGATCTCAGTAAGCTCCAGCTCCCCTTTAGACTGCTGTCTTCAGTTTGAAACTTTGCTGCTGAACATGTTAGAGGAAGCCAAGATAATACCCAGGCAGCTAAACCAGCAGAAGGGTTTTAAAATGTTTCCTTGCAGTGAGCCAAATTCGGCTCCAGCGTAAGTGCAATTCCTACTAAAGCCAGTTCTGAAACTGCTGCTGAAGTTGGGTTGAGACCAGTGGTCCAGATCTTCACCTTGCATTGTGCTATCTGGGTTGTCTTCACCAGAAAAGACTTCACCATGCAAAGAACAAGCAAGAGGAAAATATGACCCACCTGGCTGCTGCACCCATTTAGTCCTGGGCTGAATTTGCTCAAGTATCTCTTTTTTGTCTTTCTTGCATATTGAGTATGCCTGCCTGTTTTGAGCCACAACAAAAGCAGTAACAACAGACTTTGACACCTGTGTTTCCTCCAGCTGTGAGTCTCATCTTTTTTTCTGCAAACCACTTTATCTGCTTCAGAATGTGGGGCCAGTTCTCAGAATTACAAATGCTGCTCTGCAACAAATGGTCTCTTCCTTTGCTTCATCTGTACAAGTGTGTGCTTCTTGGTCTTATTTGACTGTTTCTATGAGCTTTATGTGCTGCAGGGTATGCCCCTGACTTATGGAGTGAGTTTGATACAAATTGCATAACAAAACAATTTACAGTGCAGGCTCACATGTTTAAATCCATGGTTATGTTCTTATGGATTTGACTTTTTCTTTCCCTTACCAGCTGTCCTCCCTTAGTGACTAGTGCTGATAACAGCCCTGCTGAGAAAGCAAATGGCAGAAAGCAAATTGCTGCTTCTAAAAAAAAAAGGGGAGGGGGGGGCGGAGAGGAAGGGGAATGAAGGAGCAAAAAGGAAAAAAGGGTCAGAAAAAGTTATTCTAGAATGCAAACTGCTGTTAAGCGTGAATAACTAGACTGGGAATCTTTGATAAGATTGGAATCATTGCCACTGAAATGAGTGGAAAATGTTGTCATTCACAGCAGAAGAGCAGCAAAAGAATTTATGGTATGAAAGTTGTCTGTCTTCCAGTGCCTCTGTATGCACCATGTGCTGGGCCACTTGGCAGGCCAGGAGATTACGTAAAAAAAAAAACAACCTTGGAAAGTCTGCTGTCTTTGTTTAGTATATCAGAAATGCTATTCTTCCATAACCAGAGCAGCAGCTCTGTATTAGAATTTTTAATACAGGGTAGGGAATATACCCGGGAGACATGAAAGCTGTCCTACTCCCATTTCATGAACTTTCAAAAGGACACTGAGGATAGAATCAAAAAAATATGGTGGGCAGTAGCATAAGAGTAACCTTCCTCATTAAAAAGTCATTCATGTTTACAAGAAAAGTAGACAACCCAAACAAAATCACATCATATGGGCCTTACACGCTGTATCGCAGCAGGAAAAAATAGTACAGGTAGAAGAAAAGTCATTGCAATGCTCCAGAGGTTGTAGCCAAGAAGCCAGGAATGTGGGATGTAGTTGCAATCTCTTGGACAGCTTTGCAAATCTTACTATTAGTTTCTTAGCCTGATCCACCTGCTTCCCCTCAATGGGTCTGAGCGAGGAATTCTGTCTGGGTAGACACGTCTCCTGGCCTAGATAATTAATTCCATTCATTTATTTTAATTTAATTAAAACAGGAATAAATTTACATCACAAATTAGTTGTCGCTATTTTTATTTTTTTTAGTGTTTGCATTTAAGTCAGCTGGAAAGATCAAATAGACTTGTTCATTTCCCTCTTTGCTTGTAGTTGTTTTTCTGTGCATTTCCCGTTCAGGTTCTTATGTATACTACCTTTTGCTTTTTATTTAAACTCTACTGTATGTTTTCAACAATATTACTTAAACTGTGTCTAATCCTGCAAGTTTCTTTTGTGGCATTTGTGGTCTGCTGGACTTTCACTTCTCTTTCATAATTATTTAGAGCCTGTAGTGTACATTGGTAACTGCAAATGTGCAAAAGGGTTCAGTCTTCTGGTTAGAATTTTTCATTTGGGAGATATCTGATCCATGGTACACCATTTTCTAGCCCCAAAACCCAACTTATAAATATGAACAGGTAGCAGGTGGTTAAATTTGGAGAACTGCTACATCATTGTTTTGGGAATTAATAGGCAACCTTTGACTCATTTAAGCCAGTCCTTAAAAGCCTTTGTTCTAGCTTATAAAAAAGGGTGATCCTACTTCAAATAATTTCTCAGTCTACCCTCAGCCATTGCATTCCATACTTTGACTAAAAAAAGCTCAAACTTTGCAAGTATACCTAGCTTACCCTGGCATATTTGTGCATAGGTAATAAAAGGCTCATTCCTGACCTGGCTGCATCTTCTAGTCCCTTTATATTACTTTGCTATATAAAGTGCAGAACACATATCAGGCTCAAAAGTATATTTGTAAAGGCCTTGTGGTCTTTACATGACTATTTATTAGATGGTTCTTCCCACAACTAACAATAAGAATTGATTCATCAAAAGATATCAAAGTTATTTGCATAATGGGTGCATCAGGTAAGCTTATACTTTTAGAAAAAAGTATTAGCTCATGTATTTTGACAAACATGTTCATTTTTTTTTTATCCTGTTACACCCAGTCTCAAGAGAGCCTACGCAATTTCATGTACTTTGTGATAGTGTTGCATATACTTTTAAAAGCTATGCATAAGCAGCTTACTTCCTCTTACTTTAATTATGTCAGTCTGAAAAATGCTACTGTCTTCATATAGAATCTCATGTAAAATGGTCAGGAAAATATTTACTGTTCTGGTTTTTTGAACTACTTGAATTAAAATGTTATTTTCTTTCCATAGACCTGAGCATCAGGATAATAAAAATAACCACAAAAAGTCTCCCTGCTTTATAGGTGATGAAAGTGATTTTTACAGAAGTATATGAGCTTTCATCTCATTTGAATTTTGTAGGACTTTTCTATAAGGACAGAATGTCTGTAAAATATTATGTTACCGAAAAAGGGGATTTTCTGCTTGAACTGTTTTCTGTCAGAGCTAGTTCAGATAGATTGGGCAACGAAACTATTTATTGTAAATTACTATTTTTTGCATATGTTTCTCTCTGACTTCTCAGCTGGTCCGGCCCATCTCTAATGGGCAATGGCATTGAGAGCTGTGCACTTGCCTCTGGGTCTGTCATGAGGCTTGGCTGGAGCTGGACCTTCTGAGAACTGGCACAGCACACTTTCACACGCTGCAAAAATAATTTCTTGCGCTAATCCCTCGTGGCATTTACATATTACACAAGACCCTCTTTATAGAAGAAAAACCCAACATTTTCCCATGACCATAGTTAACGCACTGTAAATCTGTGAACTGTTGGATCTGTGGGCCACATCTCGGGATACTTTGTCCTCCAGAAAAAGACTTGATACAGCAGTATGCTCTGTATCAGAGAGGAAAGCTCTGGTGTAGTTAAAACATTAGTTCTAGGCTCGAGAGGTCTGAGTTAAAATTTCAACTGTGTTCGACTGCTGTGTGACTAGTTGTTAGGGCACTACATAAACACAAACCCAAAATAGGTCCTCTTGTGATAGACACAAAATTCAAGAGTTTAAGTTTACAACTGCCCTGGCTCAGTCTTAAGGGTTCATTGAGCCCACTATCCAAGTGATTATAAGCAGATGAACAGGGAAGACTAAAAATAAGGAAAGAAATATATTTCCTCCAAGTACTCTCCTGATTCCCAACATGTCATAAACCTGATGTGTGGATTTTTTCTGTTTGATAACCCTAAATGTCTGTCTCTTCAAGGTCCTTGTACAGGTTCCCTGTCAGCCCATGCAAACATTTTCCACCCACAGCATCCTTTTCCAAGGAGTTCCGTAGCAAACATAACTGTTGTCTTTTCTTTTTCCCGAGCCTTGCTCTTGCAAGTTTCATTTGGTGCCCCTTAGCTCTCACGCTGGAAGAGACAGCGAACAGTCAATTTTTATCTGCCTTTTCCAAGATGCTCTTTAATTTGCTGACCCCTGTCATGTATCACCTGTCCAGGTTGTCTCTTTTCCAGGCTGACAAGTCTCAGCCTGCTCAGCTAGCCCTTCAGTTGCATATGGTCGTGGCTCTAATGCTTTTTCACTAGTGGGGATCTTGACAGAAGATTTTGTGGCAAACTTCTGTCTTTGTGTGTGCATGTGCAGGTACATATATTTATATGTAAAATATATATTTTTATATATAAAATATAATGAAGGTTTAAGAGAGCAGTTCTGTACAAAACAAGAATAGTATAGGATATTTATTCTGAAGCTAATATTAACAAGATGAGGCTATTTAATTGTTATTCATTGGAAAACAGGAAAAAAAGTAACCATAACCTTGTAAAGGACCTTGTAACTTTTTCCTGTGGGACCCCCTTTTTACCTGAATGGCTACATGCCCATTTCTGTAGAAGCAGGAGCTCCAACAAAATGCCCACTGAGGGTGACTGCACAGCCAAACAAATGCCCAAGAACTCTATAATACATTTGTTGAACTTGTCTTTCAATATAGACAGTCTACTTTTGCTCAATCTTGTTGAGGAAAAGGAAGGCTGAATCTCACTGCTGCGCAATAACTTCTCAGCGCTCACTTCACAAGTGAAATCACAGGTCAGGTGGGTTTCAGGACCTTCTGACTTTCTCCTGCATGCTGCTTGTGCGCTCAGCCTGAGCGCATCATGTCCATCTCCATGACTTTGGGGATAGCTGGGGAAATGCCCACTGAAGGCTGCTGTGCAGACACGGTAAACTTGGGATGCTGGGCTTGTTGCTAGTACCTGCATGTTCGTGCCTTGCATCAAAAGCAAGCACAACTCAGAAAGTTTGTACAGAGGCTCTGAAGATCCAGTTTCTTTCCCACTGTCCCCAAGGTAGAAGCCACCCTGATTCCTCTCTTGGGCTCATCCTTGTTACCCTTGTCTGAGCATTTGAACCTTTTTTTTTTTTTTTTTTCAATGACAGGGTAGCACTGCACAGGGCACATAAAGTGTGAGCAAACCATGGATTTATAGATGGTACACAAAGTAACATAATGGTGTTCTTTGCTAGGAGCTGGGACACTTCCTAATATTTTATTTGTTTGGGGTTTTTTTGACTATTCCCAAGTGCTGAACTGATGTTTAGGAAAGTACGCAGTCCAGTGTTTGCAACCTAAGCAGAAAAAACGCTAGGCCCGGTGCGGGCAACAGAATAGAGCATAACCAATTGTAACCTAATGGAGCAAATGAATACCTGTTCTTTAATAAATAAATGATTTTTTAAATATAATTTTGCTTAGATATCTATTGAATTCATGTAATTTAATAAAAGTATTTTTATAGGTGGATTTGACTAGGATGGAGAGATGGAGCTCAGCTGCTCATTTCAGGACTGGAAGATAGTGGGGAGCAGAGGTGCTTGAGAAGAGATTGTTTTGCCTGCCTTCCACATACATTTATAGGGCCGTCTCTGCCTTGGTTGGTTCTGAAGCTGTTTTTTTCTGAGATTGCAAAAGGCATCCCCTCTCTGTTACATCAGTCTTGCTTATTTACAAACAATATGCAAGGTTCTCCTCTACTAAAACAGGGTGACAGTAAAAAGAAAAGTGATGCTGTGGTCTTTAACTGTACCTGTTCCAGGAGTTCTGTATTTTTGTTCTTTCTCAGAACCAAATCACCAATGTCTTAGTTGCTGATTCAGGAGTGCAGCCATGGTGAAATCCTGTCTCCTTTTTACCTCTGCACAGACAGAATGAATAACAGTGTGTATTTCCTCCACAAGATGATAAATACATAAATTATTAGGTGCTTAAATATTTTGGTAACAGGGCACCAAATATGCATAAAAGATAGTGAGATTATTTTCTTTGTCTCTTTTTTTCTTTAGCTCTCATTTTTTATCTCAGTTCCTACTCATGCACCAAGATTTGCGTGCCTGTAGGCTGCCTAAACCTGATGATCAATGGAGATGAGACCCTATCAGATCAATGCTCCTCATCTGCTTTGGTGACAGGTTCCTGAGCTTAGCTCAAACCAACTTTACCGTCCACCAAAGAACTGGCTTTGCTTGAGACGTAGATGAGGAACGTTTGTACAGATCGCGCTCATGGCTCTGATGGAGAGGAAATAAATCTCCAGCAGAGGAACACTAACAAACTTTAAAGAAGGGCTAATGAATGATGCCTGTGTTTGTCCATGCCCCTGGTCGTTGCTAAAATGCTTATGATTCATCTATGCATAAATGCTCGGAGTTGCTGTGGGAGCAACGCAGGCTTTCACAGCAATGTTCCTGTGCTCCCTGTTCATGGCAATCCTCTTCTCGGGAGCCTTGAGCAGAAAAGCATCAAGACAGTGAGATGCTGACTTTGACTGATCCTTCTGAGCTGTTTTTGATCAAACACAATCTTAAGCCCACACCCAGGAGTCTCTTTCAAAAAACAGAGTTCTCTCTTAGAAGTAAAGATCCTCTGTACTAAACTAGAGGTCTGTCCTCTAGTAAAACAATACATTCTGGCAATTTTACCTCCCCCTTGAAATCTTACCCTTAGTCAGAGTAGGAATGGTTTCAGCCAAGGAACACAACCTTTCACAATACCCAACTGAAAGTGTGTAAAAATACATGCCTATGTGTTTTTTATCTCCTTCTGCTTCAGTTTAACAATAACCCAGCATATGACTCCCTTAGTTGGCAGGCTGCTTACAAGAAGTCTGCCATTTCTATTGCTGACATATCTCTTGCTTTTTACTCCTCCAGACTGTGTAGCATATTTAATTAAATTTTGAAACTTCAGTATGAAGTTTAGAAAAAAATAAAGATAATGTTCATGGGGAGAAAAAGGAATTCTTTTAAAGTCAGCTTCATTAACCATTGGGCTATTAGAGTGAGGGTCACTTTGCCCAGACTGAAATAACTGGATCTCCCTAATTGCATTTTATTTGAATTATTTCTTTATTTCAAACATGTTATGCTTGTTAGTGATTTAATATGACTGGAAGCACAAATTAATTATACCTGGCAGCTAATTGTAGGAAAGTTATGGTGATCAGTGTTTATGCTGGTTATTTTTAATGTCTACCTTTAGTTTACATACTTGGATCAGTTCCCTCCCAATCATGAATAAATATTTGCTGCTTAAATGTTCCCATGCAAATTGGATTAATTTTAGCATATTCATGGCAGAAGGACATCACTGCCTACCCTCAATATTAAGCTAGCTGAACAAGCAAAGGTTGGGTTTTTTTTTTTCCCCTGCTTAAGCAGTAAATGAACTAGACAGACAGAAAATTCAGCACAAGTTTGCTTATCCCAAATGGTTTGGGGGCATCCAGGGTATTTGGAGAGATGGAGGTAAAGGCAATCAAAGAACTGACCGGGAAAGCGACTCTTCCTGGGGCCCTAACCTTGAAGAATTTCAGTTAAGCACTGCTCAGCTAAATGGGATGGTAATTGGATAAAGAGGGTGGTAAATGTTTGGGCTTGGGTAGGGACAGAATTCAGCACATGCCTATATGTTTTTATGTTTATAGCACCTCATGCAGCCTTTGTGTCCTCTCTGATGCCACTCAACTGCATCGCATCCTGTGGTGTAAACGCACTGTGACTTGGGCACCACAGACTCTCCTTTCTGCCCATTTCATTAGCTACCATTTCAGGTGTGGTACAAGGAAATGTTCCCGTGGGACTGTAAGGGCAGAGGGGCTGTACTTTTTCTCTACACCACCAGTGTTTTGTGTTATGCTCGGCCCCTGCATGCTGACTCTGGGAATGTGGGCAACTGATCCTGTGTGATGCTGACTCTCTTCTCGTCGGCAGCTGGTAGCTTTTTCACAGTGCTATGTCCTGATGGTGCCCTCTGAGTCGTATCCTTTTCAGGGGATTGCTTCTCTTTTCCCAGTTCTCCTAACAACAGGGGTGGGTCATCCCTTACTGGAAACTGTGCAGTTGAGAAATCCTCATCTCTGCATTTGTCAGCTGAACTGAATTGTGGAACAAGCCTTGAAGTGGAAAGCCCTTTCAGTCAGAGATGTGACTCTTTTGGCTTTTTTTGGCAGATTAATCGGTTGTAGGAATGCTGTTCCTTTTGAGACAGAAAGTTGCTGAGGGCTCGTGCATAGTTCTTGTGCCGTAATACGGTATCAGGAACAAGCCGGAGACAAAGGCACAGGGATCGGGCAATGCTGTAGCGCGAGAGCCAGTAGCCAGCTCTGTACTGCAGACACTCTTGTTACACAGCCGGCTGTTTGACTGGGAAAGCCATCATCATGCGACAACATCTGGATGTTCAGCGTTTAGACGATGCAGTGCGTGTAGGAATTTTAAGGGCCTAACTCTAGGCATCAGGATTTGAATACCTCAGCCAGGATACTGAAACCAGCTGGGAAAATGCTAGGATTTTGTACCATCACTCAGACTTAGCTTTTCAATGGTTAAGGCAGTTGGATACAAGTTGCGTTTACTCGCTTCCTGATGTCTTGGAGGATACGAGACCTCTAGGCCAGTGGAACAAAGGAAAGAAACAGATTCAGTTTTTGGTTTTGAGTCACTTAGACTTGATCTTTGATGCAACAAGATAAATAATATGCACAGAAGTTCAGCTTTCCTCCTCCCACTGTGGTGGGTGTTGCTGGAGGTCCTAGAGGATAGGAAGATACAGTCTGAATGATGTTGGAAAGCTCAGCAATGAAACAAACGGTCATCATATCGTAACTTCCAGCCTCCTCAAGCCCCAGAACAGCAAATCTGACATCTCTCTGTGAGCACGTGCACATGTACATGATTGATGCCTGTGCAGCTTCTCCAGTGTGTCCAGAGTCACTGTACATGCACTGCAGGAGACTCGAGTGCCTCCTGTGATGTCTGTCCCTCTGAACTCCTGGGATGCATCAGACACTTGTGTGATATGGAGTCAATTTTTGCATGGTTGGTGGCCGTTCGTCTGAGATTTCCAGATGTTCCAGCTGCTAATTGTCTGGAAATCTGGTGGAATACTGCCCAAAGCAGTTGAGTTGGCAGGCTTGAAATGTCTTTTACGTGTCTAATTAACGTAGTGCACATGTAAAATACCTTCCTGTGCGAAGAAGACCAGGAAAGAAAAGTACAAGTTATTAACAAAGGCAACTAAATTAGAACTTCAGTTCTTTGTGCATCTTGCAGACCTTCATTTTCACATTTCTTATGTTAGTGCTATTATTCTACCAACATGGAATAATAAATATTCAGCAAGTGTGTGTACTTGTATTTACATGATATGTTCTGTGACATTTTTGTTTTTGTGTATGTTTCAAATTCAGCTGCTTCCTTGACGCCATAGCATTCCTTGTACTTTTGGAGACATTTAAACTTTGTCTTGTGAAGCCTTGTGCCCGCTCATTTATGTCAGGTTGAACATACTGAGAAACCTATCACACCCAAATACCAGAGACGAGTTCATGGACTTTTTCCAAGGCTGCTTTTCCTAGGAGAAGTTTTTTGATCAGATGCTAAGGGTATGGCATTATATCTATGTATTATTTACAGTGGATGATTTGAAGCTTTTTTGTAGTTACCTACCTGCCTAGCGAAGTTCTGCCACTTTGAATTTTGAGGCCTACTGGAGTAGTTACTCTATACGTTTCCTTTCTGTTCTACGCTAGTTAAGATATTTCGTGATGACCCAAAGGAGCACAGGAGATCCTCACTGATTACCTTTGCGGGTGACACAGAACTGGAAGGATTATGAAGAGGCCAGTGATATAGACCTTTCTGCATGAATTGATAAGGTAAGGGAAATTTAATTATTTGAATGTTTATACAATCAGGATAGGATGGAATATGAGGGGACAAATATTAAGGCTATGATGACACAACGGGAGACTGTGCCTGAGAAGCAGTGAGTACAGCACGTGGTGGAAATTTTTTAGATAGACAGCAGAAAACAAATTCCCAGTGTAACAGCATCCGTTTGACTTAATGACGTCCTTTTAAGGTGTTAACCATTGTTGGAGGTATGAGCAAGGAAACTTAAAATACAGAGAATGCCATAGCAAATATAAGCAGGAATTCTCTGCAGTAAGGTCCGAGTGTCACATTCTGCCATCCGCAATTCAAAGAAACTAATGATAAGTTGAAGACAACGTGGAGAAGAGATGTGATTGCTCAAGGAGAAAAAGTCCTGTAGAGTGTGTAGGAAATCTGAAACTCACTCTCTCTAGTTTACCTAAAGGTAAATAGTAAGAATAATCTTGGTCAGAGTCTGCCAGGACCCAATGTAGTACAAAGTTTGGAAATAGACTCTTCTGTTTGGGAAAGGATCTAATTGCTGGAAATTGAAGCAAATCACATTTTAACTAGAGAAAAGGTGTGTATTTCTAACAGAGAGGGTAATTAAGCATTGGAACATGTATTCTTAATTGAGAAACATCTACAGACTATGCAATTTTTTTTATTTTTTTTTTTTAAAAAGCTGGCACCATTCCCTTGGAAGCAAAACTAAGGGGAATATTGTTGCATGAGAAAGGTGACCCATTCCAATTTTACAAGAATGCTTATTCAGCTGAGCTACTTTATTTTGATCAAAATTATATAAAATAAGAGGATTTTGTTGTAGCACTTTCTCTAAGTTTTCTACTGTCTTAATAAAAATCCTGTAACTGTTTAATGAATTCATGTTGTTTGGTATCTGTGAGTATTTTGTGCCTTACCACCATGAAGTATTGAACTGTGATAGGGTTTCAATGAGAACCCTACCATGAAGTTGGTTCAGGTGTGTCCTGTATGTGCCTCTTTGTGGCCAATATCGTCCACTGGATCTTCAGCCAGGAGGAAAGATTATTGCTGGTGTCTTTTGTTGGAAGGCCATTATGAGATTCTGATATTTAGAAAAGAGAAAAAAAGTGAACTGAAAAATCCTACCCTGCATTATTCTGAAAGTACTTCTTTGTATTCCAGAGTAGCTGTATTTGTGGGAGGTGTTTAGCAAGGTGACATTCATAATTTTGTTTTGGGAGGTCAAGAAGGGGTAATCTAGACACGTGGGAAGCAAAATTTAGAAGAAATAGGATTTTTTTTGAGTGCAGTTAACATGGTTTTCATGATAGAGATGCCAAAACAAAGAAATAGAGAATTTAGGATCATGTGAAGAAGGTTAAAATTTCATTTTATGAAGAAACTTCTCAAAAATCTCTCTCTTTAAACTTTATCATCTGTAAATTGAATTGAAATGTGCATTTTAAACCATAGCTTTTCTTAATGCTCAGTCATGACTACTTCTTCCATGGTCTGCATATAGGAATAGAAATTGTACATTGTCTTTTAGGTAACTATAAAAAGGCATTGGAAAGGGGTTGTGAACATAAAGAAGAACCATGCTTTCTGTGCTTTAATCTATTGCACTTTCAGAGTTTATAAGCAAACAAATGCTTTTCCTAGTATGCTGGCCTTGAAAATTCAGTCTGGATCAGAAGATCAAACTTTTCTCCTTTGGCCCTACCTTATTCTCCTGTTGCTCTTTTGTCTAAATGGGTGAGGAAGAGGTAAAAAGGTTTGATTTTTAAAAATCTCTTCTAATGTAATTAAAAGTTCTTGTAAGTAAAATTGCCATACAGAAAAAACAGCTGCATTATTTTATATATTTGCAGTAGAAAGGTTGGACTGGCTTTAGATTCTGTGATCCCTGGGATGGATTACCCAAACATCACTGGTGATAATGGCTGATATTAGATGCTGGCATCCCCTGCTGGTGCAGCTGGCAGTTATCAGTATTTTTTGCCTGGTGAACTGTTGCTATTGACAATCTGCTTTCATCTTCTGTTTTCTCGGACTGTATTATTTTCCAGCACTGTAAAGGGGATATGCATTGGGAGACCCTCTGGTCTCCAGTCCGAAGGGCTGTGGGGTGGGTATCCACAGTGGGAACCTTATTGTCACCCTGGGAGCTGTTCTCGAGTCACTTCTGCAACGACAAGGGTTACAAAGTCGTTGCAGTTGTTCTAGAGGGAAGAAGAGTGTCTCATAACTAAGGGACTCTAAGGAGGAGGGGTTGAAAGAAGACATCAAATAATCACAACGTTCCTAATAAAATGGTGCAGGTTGACCATCATGCTGTTTGCTCTCACTGCAGCAATTGGCTGAAGCTGGGAAGGACTGTGATTTCTGTTAAAAAGAAGAAAAAAAAAAAAAAAAAAAAAGGATAAAAAGGCTGCTCAGCCTTTCTCAGGCTGAGGTAAAAAAGATACTTTTTTCCACTTGCCATCTTTTGTCTGTGTATGTGAGTGATTGCATTGTATATGGCATTCTTGCTCCCCCCATTTTGGCAGGTTGCTGAGCGTGTTTTGCTCCCCAGTGACAATGCAAGTGCTCCTGGAGCTGCTTGTGCATTAGCCGTTGTCATGAAGGAGGGAATGGCTTAATTCCACCAACAAGGGAGAGGGAATAGCGTGCCTCTGACTTCAGCTTGGTGTTTTTGTTAAAATGAATGCGTGCTTTCCCATTGATATACCTGCCCATCAGACAGGATCCACCAGGTCTGGACTTGACCCATTGTTCTACCAACAATATAGTCAATTCAGTAGCTAATGCACGTGTAAGATGAAAGCTGAAAATAAACATCTTTGCCAGATACAGTATACGTTTCAGTGCTTTGCCGGCTGCCAAGGGACCATACTTTAGAGTATTCAAGTCAGGAGTTGCAGGAGTTACCACAATATTTCTTGGTGCCAAAGGTCAGGCCTTTTAATCTTCCATGATAATAAAACCACGTTTGTCCTGATGAGAACAAAGGGACATAATTTTGCCTCAGTAAATGAGCTTTTAAATGAGTAGAGTTCAACTCATTGTTGGCACCTGAATGCACAGCAAGAGGTGAAATTAAAATTTTAATATATACTGTTGAATCAACATGAATGAAGAAAACAAAAGCAGGCAAAAATAAAATAACTATCAAATGGGAAGTACTTAGGGCTAGACTTATATGAGGTTTCAAAGCATGAATTGTAATACGTGTTTAAAATACGACTGTTCCTTTATTCTCAGCATGTGGGTTAGACTTTGAATATGGAACAAGAATTTAGCCTTTTTCAGAAGCTGCATTCTTAACAAATTATTCTTAAAATGAAACCGTTTAATGAAACTGCTTTTTAACTGCTGTATAAAACCATGCATTATTAACAGACGACCATACATAATACAATATAACACTCTGCAAGGTAACAATAGCACTGCTAGCTCATTCTTACGCGGTTTTGAACTTTACCACTTTTACTTTAAAATATAACGGGCTACGCGCTGTCTTTGCCGGAGACCAGCGCCAAGTATGAAGCACAGCTCTGCTGGCACAGCCTCAGCGCTGGGAAGTTCAGGGTGTTTTGCAGAAAGCAGGTGGGCGAGCAAGGCGTACACTGCAGGGCAGATTGCACAGCTGTAAGATGTGGAATTCCCCTCAAAAGGATCGGCATGTCTTTGAAAATGAATTCAGCATGGAAGTAAAAGAAATTTCTGATGCAGGGGAAGAAAATAGGGTTTGATTAGTTTCAAATTAACTCTTTTTGTGTTTGTTTTGCCTTCATCTTTCTCTCTTTTCCCATTTCTCACCCCCTTTTCCCCAAGAGATGGTTTTCAAGAGAGAATACAGGGGATGTTTTCATCTTTAAAAGGTGGTACTGGACTGTTGCAATAAACTCTTCAGTGCAGCCTGCTTCCCTGTAAACACAGAGCATGCTGGAAGCTGGATGCATCTGGAACATTAGATTCTGGAAACACTATGTTTTCTCAGTATCTATTAGGACATGCATTTATTGACTATTTTCTCCTTAGAATGCTTGCAATAGATTTCTGTGACTTAATTATCTTTCACTGTATATTTTTGTGGACGGTGACAACACAGTGCACAAATTAGGAAGAATGGCTGCAAGGCATTTAGTGCTTCAGTGCTCTTAAGGGACTTGCAGGTTTGCAGCACCTAGCAGGATTTGTCACTATATAAATGCTATGCAGTGTTCTTTTTTTTTTTAATTAATTGGCTGCATGAATGAAGATCCTGAGATTTTAATGCCAGATTTCTTTCCCTATATTCTTGAGCTTACTTATCATTATCAACAGTTCAAATGTCAGTTAAGATGGCAGCAGATGCCCTCTCCAATTTTTTTGGAAAGTGCCATAGCTTTCTACCCTCAGAAACTACAGTAGATGGAAGCTAGTGATGATAGGTCATGCAGAAACAAATCAGCTGCCAAGCATTTTCAGAAATTCTTGTTTTATTTTGCAATACCAGAGCTTTCTCTGCTCTTGCTGATCAATGTGAATAGTTTCAAGGCAGTGAAAGTCAGCCAAAAAAAATATTTCTCTTTTACATCTGATAAAAATTTTATTGCCATATCAAGCTCCAAATAAAACTCCTACTCTTTAAGCAATTCCTGAAAAACACAAATTAACTTGGGTTTGAATAATACCCCCAAACTATTAAAGCTGCCAACTGAAAAAGGAACAGATAATTAGGAGATGACAACAGACAGCACAAAGCCAACAGAGGAAAAACTGGTACACAGCTAGACAGCAACACTGGCCATCTAATCCATTAACAGCCTCCTATAATTATGTTTTGCTTTTGCATTAAACTGGTATAAGCACAAAAAGACATTATTGAAGTTTTAATCTCCAGCAAAAGAAATCTCCTCCTGCCTAACAGCACGCAGCACACACACAAATGTGACTTCAATTAGCACTACTGTAAATTTTAATTTAGCACTTGGTAGGAGCATTCAGCAATGTATGTAAGAAATAGGGGCTGATGCTCCATTAAAGACATTCCATACGATTATCCTATTGATCCGTTGATCCCTTGATTCGTGTTTGTGGGGTGAGTAGGAGGGGGAGGATTTAGGAATTTAGAGCTCATGAAAAATGCCAGAAGTCTTTTTTCCCCCCCGAAGTCTTCTGCAGCTTTTTCTGTAGCTGCACTTTGCCTCTTATCAAGGTGTCGCTGTCACCTTGGAGGTGCCTGGGGACTGAGCTGTCCTGATTCTGCGTAGGCTGGGACATCGCAGCCAGCAGCAGTGCAGGCTCCCTCACGCTGCCCAGCCAAGCACATTATCCGCTGCAAGCACAAAGCACCTACCACCAGCCCAGTGTCCTCTGGTGAGGTTTTGTCCTGTGGACATCTGCCGTCTCTAAGCATGACTGGGACAACCCCTGGGACACTAAAGCATTCTCATTTCACTTTACACATTAGCTTGCGAACCTGACAACGGCCCAACAGGCTAATAGTTAGCGTTAATAGTTAGCAACGGTGTGCGTTTCAGCACTGTGCTGTGGTAGGTTTTCTGGTTGTTACCGTGCAAAGATGATTTGCAAATTCTCCAGTATCCAGGTCCGTCAAGGTGCACTCGGTTCTCCTTTTCTACGGGATGATCTTGTGTGAGTAGCATACAGGGTTAGTTCTACCAGCCAGCTGTGATTTGGGTTTAGCACATTAGAGCACCAAGAACTTGTTTGTTGTTGTTTAAAGTTATTCCCTGGTGGCAGCGCTTATTTGTGTTTAAACTGCAGATGCCCGTGTTTATACAATTTGCATTGTTTAAAAAGATATTATTATTTGTTTTCAAAAAATTCTGCTAGGTTTGACAGAGTGTATCCTGTGATTTATGGTACAGCCCTGTGCTATGCCATTTTAGTGAGGATCTTGAAACAGGGCCCTGTGGTTTTTTCCCCCTTTTTGCTGTTTGTTCTGCTCTTTAATTACATTCATATCAGCTGCTTTGAAGTTAATGAGACTGTTGGGATATGTAAAAGAGAATCCTGTATTGATTTCAGTCCTAATATCTTATCTTTGCATCTTTCTCTTCCTGCATGTAATGTGTTCCGAGTCACAGTTGCTGACGTGTTGTGATGGGTGCAATAGCTTTGGCCTGACATAAGGCTTTATTGTACAATCCAAAAGTAAGAGGAAATAGATAGATAAACACAAAATGCCGTTCTGCCTTCTCATTTGCTCATTAAGCCTGGCATGTAAGGAGTATAATTTATTAAAGTTGCTGGGTTCCATACACATCCTAGGTTATAAAAACCATTTTTTCCTGTTTCTTTATAAACAACCCTTCTTGTCTCCCTTCCCTACTCAGAAAAAAAGAGAGAGAGTAGTATAAAGCATGGCAAGTGATAATTGTGAGGTTGGGATATACATCAGCCTGTGCTAAGGTTCAAGGCCAAGTTAGGACTTGAGTTTAAGTACAATGCAAGTGAAAAGTTTAATTGTTCTTGTGCCCATCAGCTGGAGCCGAGTTCTTGGATACAGCCAGAAGATGATAGAGAGATGGTCTGCTAATGTGAAGGGTACAAGGTTTCTAACACCAGCTGCTCACATAGCTGTTTTGGTACCTGGAAAAGAATTTTGTAAGTGTAGCTAAGCCATCAGATTTCATCTGGGATTTTTTCAGCCAAACTGAGTAACTGACCACTTTGTGGTTTTGGAGCTGTTTCTGAACTTGAACCCTCTGCATAAGCTCAGGTTCCCCTGCTCCACTGCCAGGTGGAAATCCCTGCAGAAATGTTACTGAGTAACTTTTGCTCCGTTCCAACTGCTTTTCCTTGGTTTTGTTTGGCAACCCAGAAATGCCAGGGACCAGGAGCTCGACAGACATCCGTTCCAGTCCTCAACCTGATTGACCAACTGCAGTCAGTAAAAACTAGTTGCATATTTTTAAATAGAAATCTTAGTATGCTGTGTTTCAATTTTATCCATACACACCCATTCAAAAAACCTATCCTATTACATGTTGTTTTTCTCCCATTTATAATAAAAACTGTGATTTACACTCATGATACCAGACCATTTGGAGTTATGCAAGAAGCCTGTGTTGGCAGCAAAGCATCCTAGTGTTCAGTTTGGTTTCAGTTCGCATGGCATTGCCAAATTCACCCAAAACTGATTAAAACATAACTCAGGCAACAAAATTTCATCCTGTTTCCCACCAGAAGGTTTGGTTACGATATAGGATCAGTAGCAAGTTGTTCTTGTTAGCGCTGAGTCTGAAATATGTAATGACACCTGAGGCCATGTTTTATTCCTGATATTTTGCCCAGCCCAGTTCACCGCAAGGCTTATTGTACCTTCATAAATGATCAGCTTGCATTGCCTGTGTTAAAAAACTCTTGATCTTATGAAATTGTTTTAGTAGAGTATAGTATGAGAATTAAAATGCAGCAATAATGTTTACAAAGTTCACTTCTCACTGTAGAATGCTGCAGGCTTGGCGGGTCCCTATGTAGCAGCATATGAGAAGAGCCAAGAGATGGCAGGATTGTAGGTGTCTCTAACAATACCCTGTTAAGTTCTCAATCCAGTAAAAGATTTAAGGACACCCTCAACCTGAAATAGCCAAGGATTTTGTTTTGTTTTGTTTCTGTAGAGTTATTTGTGTTCTTCTAATGCACATATGGGTAGAAGTGCTTTGCAATATTGGCATCTAAAAAAAGCTAAGGCCCAAAAGGCATATTACACCCAAGGTCTGAAACAACGTAAATGTGATAATCAAGTTCCTTTCTTCAATCTTCCAGTGGCATTTTCAGCTTTACTTCTTTGTCTCTGCTGTGCTGAAAATCTTTGTCAGGGTTCAGGAGGGTACCTCAAAATTATGAGGATGACCTACTTAATAGTGAATGACAAAAGAGGCAGTATGTACACAATCGAGTTTAAAATTAAGAGCAAAAATCACCTGGTCTTAACATGAATGTGTAGTTTAGCTTCTGATTACATCTGGAAGAACCACTGCAGTAGTTAGACCACTGCCTTGCGACTTAGGAGATGTGTGTTAAGTTCTCTGTTCATAGCCTAGTCAGGTCCAAGAGCTACCAGTCAATTATATCCAAGCTTCCTCATCTCGCATGAGGATGCTGCACCCATCCGCCCTGGGTGCCTGAGTTGCTGGGCTGCAGCTTGAAGGAAGAAGCTACTGACTTGCAGCCGAGTCTGGTAATGGCCATGGGTTTCCATTTCTGCCAATTGACCAAGCACAGCGTGGCTGCTGCCTTTGGGGTTAGGCTCTGGGCATCTTCTGGTGAGAAAGGGGAGGAAATAACAGAGTGGGATGGCAAAAGGCAAAGGGGAGAAGCAAGAAAAGAGAAACACAAGAAATAAAAGAGAAATGCAACGGATGTGTCACGTGATAAATTGCAAAGCCTTGCAACGACTCGTAGTTTCATGCATCGTTCATCTGCGCTGCAGTCTGTCCACAGAGCTATCACTTTCAGAGTTTGATTCTAACAGGCACTGTCAATCTTGCTGTGACCCCATCAAATCACGTGAAATAGTTGGAAGAGCTGTCCAAAGGTTGGCGAAAGTAAGCTCCCCAAGGCAAGCTCATTTGTTGTCCTTTCGTCACCATTCATTAGTCACTCCATTTTCCCTGTGAATGTGAAGTCTTCCTCCAGCAAAACGAAGCAGCTTCAAATCCCAGAAAAGGCAGTATTAGTTGGAAACCAGGGTAAGAGTTGCTATATTGCAATCTATTAGTGTTTCACGGCCAAAAAAATTCCACACATTGAATACTGTGTATTCAGTGTAAACTGTATAAGTCAGTGTGTAAGACCAGACTGTAAGTAAGGACAACTCTTTTCCATCCTCTGGTCTTTGACCAAGTAGATCCCTTGAAAGGTCATTTCACTGGTTTCTGTCTCCCTTGCTCCCCTGCAAAATGATACTTCCCATCTTCAGAAAGCTCTTTGAGATGTCTGGGTAAAAATCTCTACATCAAGTCTTAAGTAGTTTTTATTACATATATGCACACTTGCCAATTTGGCCAATATAATGTTTTAATGATTTCCTTTACTGCAGATTTCTGTGAATTCATCGTAATTGCTAAAACTCTGCATTTTTCTATTCACCAAGAAAATCTGCTCTTCATAGTTCTGTGTAAAAATAAACTCTATTCATCCATTTATTTATTTTTTATTTAAAATAAGATTATGCCTACTACAATTCCATCTGTAAAAAGTGTCTTGGCATATCCTTTTAGAAAGAGCTTATCTAATCTATTAATCTTTTCCTAAATTCAAGCCTTTCCTACACCACTTTGCAATAAAAATATATTTTAACACGGAAGTGAAATTCCCGAAGTACAAAGCGTTGTTTTATTCTGTAAAATTATGTTGTCAAGCAATGACAGAATAAAATTTCCCCAGATAGACAGAAATGCTGCAATGGCCCAATTTATTTCTATTCTAAAATATGGATTTTACGTATCATTAATCATATTTTTGTTATGAAGTGGCAGGAAGCTGGCCTAAAAGTCTAAAATAAAATATACTTCATTGTCACAAGGAAATCTACTCACCACCTGAACTGCTTAGGATTTTGATTCCTATACAATGAATATGAGGCATGTCAGGCAAGAAAAATTATGACATAATTGGCAGAAGTCCCATCTCCAGATGGAGGAACTTCTAAGACTGACACATTAGCCTCACATAATTTATGTTATGGGAGAAATAAAATAACCGAACGCCTCTCTGACTACTCCACCCAGAAGCAAGGTTTAAGCAGGCATGTTCTTTGAATTAAACCCAAATTCTTCCCTGAAGTCTTCAGCAAATTCAGAAAACCATGTTGTGGAAGATGCACAAAGGGCAATTGCTGCAGTTAGGCCTAAGCTGTAGGTCCCCAGAGCACTTCTCAGAGTCATAGATTTGCTTCTGCTCCTCCAACTACATCTTAAAGATTTACAGGCCTCCTGCTCTTCTAATATCCAAGTGCCTACCAGTCTCTATTTATACGTACAACACTTCTGTGTACTAGAAGAGGATTATTTCTCGGATGGAGAATGGCAGGGCAGAATAATGAAGTAATTTGTTAGGGAGAGGGAGTTGAACCTGTATCTCAAGTACTAGACCCTACTCTCTCCTTTAGGCAGGAGCTGTTCCGGCTTATGCAAAACTTGGGCTGTGTAAGACCAACCTGCCAATGCATGGTGATGCAGACCACTTGTGAGCGGAGCCAGCTGGATGTGTCTGTGCAAAATGATATGCCTACCAACACCGGAGGTGGCAGGCAGGAGGAATACTTGAACTAACTAGGAATTGTGACAATGGTTTAATGAAATGTTCTGTTTTCATGTACCATCTTTTGGGGATCACTTGAAAAATGTCAATGCTCACTTTTCTTCCCATCTCTGATTCTCCTTGGTCACAGAGAATGCAAACTGAAGCGGAAGAAACATCAATACGAAGCCACTAAGGGTTGGGAAGCATCTTTTGATAAGTGTGGTTTTTCTCATCTTCTGTCCTCAGTAAAGGCTGTTCTTGTTGTTGTTCAAGACAGCTCAAGACAGTTACTGGAGAAGACTGTTAAATATTTTCCACTAGCCCCTAACTTGGATGCTGATGTCCCTCATGCTTAGGTAGTAGGGTATATTTCCATGGCAATTGTGAAATAAGGGCTTAGCTAATTTGTTGGCTAATTCAAGAAAGAATTAATAGCTTGCCTCAGTATCCATGCAGATATAAAAAAGAGATGGCTTTTTCAGTATATGCTGCTGCTTACAGCAGGCAATAATATTGGGTGGGAGGCCAGAATTGGTCCCCCAAAATCTACTATTTGCCTGCTGCCAACATGGCAGTCTTGCTGTTGAATACAGTCATTAGAGTTTAAAAAGAAATTTTTTGTTCCTGCTCACTGGCCTCTGAAGTATCAACAGTTTGAATCTATTTATGAATGTCCAAATCAAAGGTGTGACGTGCTTTGTCTGCAAAGTGGCAGGAAGCTGGCATTTTGCCTAACTTTCTCTCTATTCCCAGCTTTTATGTGGTAAAGAGATTTATGGGTTTTTCAGTTGCTGGGGTGTTTTGTTTTGTTTTACTTTTTTGGTTTTTTTGAATTATTTAATTTGTGCTCCTACCTGAAGTGTGACACTTTGGATTGGAGGGTGGAAGGAGTTAATGAGACAGCTTTGGTATGCCCTGCTCTGCTAGCCTTCACACCAGCTGTAAATTATGGGCTTGTCTGCAGCCTTCCTAGCATGACCACGTCCCTGCAGCACAAGAGCTGTGGTTCCCAGCCACCCTCTGTTCCTGTATCCTCTCTCTGACATCGACCTGGATGTGAAATCCATGTTTCAAATTCTGAGGGTGTTTCTGCCATGCTATCAGCCAGTCCCAGAAGTGGAATGAGGAGTGTGAGATGAAGGTAGAGCCAAGGTCACCTGGGTCTGAGCCTGATGGGAGAAAGAGGAAAAGAGGAGGAGAATGGACACAACTAGAGGGATGCTCCTCTGACTAACAGGGGTTTTAACAACTGCTTTGGGAACCACCTGTGCTTTTAACAGCCAGTTCCACTCAACTGTACTGAAGTGCCTCCAGAAAGCTTTGGCAAACACCTTTACAGAGACATTTATAGCACAAATAGCAGGGATTTTTTTTTTCTAATCCTACAATTTGGAAGTTGGCTTATGCCCTAAAACTTGGAAGATTTGTACTCCCTCCAATGGTCTGTTTATTGTAATAATTATATTTCATTTTTAACTCTTGTTGTTGTGATTCTTGTCAGCCACACAGCTCTCTGATGTCTTTTGAAAATGATGTTTAGCTCTTGGTCTCTTGGAGAATAAAGTTGAAAGATAGGAAATTCTGTTCCTTTAGGGATCCTATTGATGTAGAATTTTCTAAAAATAAGGTTTATTTCACTTTAACTAATGATTAGTCATTGCCAGCCCTGCTTACATCTTCTCTCATCTCCTTTCTACTTACTTCAGTAACTTTATTTTCATAACATAACTCAGAAAGAAGGGCTGTGAAAGGTATGAGCTAATGATCTGGCCAGTCAGGTCTTCTGAACATTTGGTCTGCATTGTCATATAGTACTAGTCTGGATGATACAGTACCCACTAGGGGTCCTATTGTCCAATCCTACTGTTATTCCAGTAAAGACTTACTGAAAGGTCCTCCACTGTTGAGAAAGGAGTCCTTTGAAGTGGGTTCTTTAAATATAAATCCATGTTTGTAGAATTAAACTGTGGTCTGAAAGGGAGTATCATTCTCTGTTAAATTCAATTATAAAATACACTTCTACCTGGTAATAATTATCAGAAGTGTGAGCTAGCTAGAAATCTAAGGAGCACAGACTGCGTTTATGTTGCATGACGGAGATCAGAGTTTCAGCAGTTACCCACATACAGTGTGAATCTACTCACTGCTGATGTGAACAAGACATAAGCAGAGCAGGTTGCAAGTCTTGTCTCCGTGATGTGAAGAGAAAAGCACGAGGCCCTTGCAAGGTCATGTGTACCTCATTCCTGTGCTGGGCAATGAGTAATGAAATGTAACAAGACTGGGTGCTAAGCACTGAAATCTTTGCTGTAGCCCTCATGCAGTATGTTTGATACCAGGGCAAGTTTGTCTTTTAAAAAAAGGAAACATGCCAGCCTCGGTCAGAGAACGCACGTGTACTCTGCTGGCAGTTTTCTGCAGCATCTGTAACATGGAGTGTGTTATTGCGAGTTGGTCTTTTATCCTCAGTGCTAATCAGGTCAGCTGTGTGCAAGCCCCCAAAGATACTGTGACTCATGCGTTTGTGTTCTCGCTGTAGCTCAGTTTAAGATTAAGGGTTGGAGTCTAATTCTCCTCGTTGTTAGCCTCTTTGGACACATTAAAGCCTGGATGGGATTACCACCCAGAACAAATATGACTGCTGCTGTCTACAGGAACCTTCATGCTGGTTGATGGAAGATCCTAGAACTCTTACTATCTACCTTCCTGCAGTGCCTTTTTCTTCTTTTTTTTTTCATTGCCTGTAACTGTGTAAAGATGGTAAAGCATACACTGAAAACTACCAAGAGATCCCTTGTGAGCACTGTTAAGACAAGACCTAAAAACTCCTTTGAGATGAGTTGAAAGTCTGATCAACATGCCCCCCAACAAACAGCAGGAATTCTTATTTTCTTGTTAAATCATTCTGCGTTCATGCTTAGGCACCTGGGCTGTTCTTTATTCTTGTGTCTGTCTGTCATTTGGCATTTTACTTTGCATAAAATTGATGAAAAGTAGTTTTATGTGTGGCAAAAAAGTACAGAATTTTTATATACAGTAAAAGGTAAATGTATGGATAGTAGAGAGAGAATCAGAGTACAAGGAATGCTGAGAGTCAGTTCTGTATATGAACTTGTTTGTTGGGTTTGGGAGGACAAAACTGCTGCCTGCTCCTTCCAGAAGGGAGTATGTATCATCTGTACTTCCCTGCAGGCAAAAGGCCTAGGAGGAAGAAAGCCTACATATAGCATTCTTGGCACTTCTGTAACACATTATTTCTTCAGAAGCTTTGTACAAACATTAATTCATTAAGCTGATTGCTTTGCCAGGGTCACTTCACCCTTTGCTTTCAGTTCTAGAGCTGATGCTGTTATTGAGCAGAACTGCCAAACACGCAGACTCAAAACACCCCACAGAAATAACATCCAGTGAACCATCAACCTGTTGGAGGAAGATGTAGATTGTGTAAGATTTAGGGGGGGTTATTAGAACCACTGGAAACTGCACGCAATTACTCTAACAACTAAGAGGAGGTAAAAGGACAACAGAATAGAAAATTGTTTTCTATTTGCTCTCTGGGATGATACTAATAATCCTCTTTTATTTTCATGAAGCCAGTTTTATTAGAAATTCTATTCAAAGGGCACAGCTGGCAACAGCTGTCTGCAGTATGAAGTATCTATTTTAGTGCATTTAATTTAATGTGATGTCTTAAGTTAAAAACATTACACATTCAAAGGGTATTTTTTGCGTGCAGGCTATAAAGAGTAGTTAACATCTCAGCAGAATGGCTGTCATTTATGTTATGTTATTGCTGTCCTCCTCCATGCCGGAAAGACTGTATTGTACTAGATGCGACCCGACTGAGAGCAAAAACATAGTCTGTGCTCAAAAAGCACTTATACTATAAGTAAAGAGCAAAAAACAATAGGCTGAGAAAAAGGAATAGTTGGGAGAGCAGGCATGCAATAAAACTGACAGGCAGAGGTCTTAGTACAGTAGCTGTCAAACCGTTACCGCTTTGCTTACAGTGCCGTGATAATAATCTCAAGGCAGTTGTATCAGCTCTTTCCACAAAGACATGCAGTGTTAGATCAAAAACTGATGTCAAAGTGCTGCAGTTTTCTCTAGGAGTTTTAAACATGAGTGTTCATACCCTAAAAATACAGGCTATGGTTGAAGATCCATGGTCTGTCTAAAGTAATTGCAAACCCATCGGAGCAGAGGGAACTATAGCGGCTCCTTCACATGTTGGCTGTGCTGACAAGAAAGCGGAGGACTCTGTGGTGCTGGCCTGTGTGGTCGGGGGCTAATTTGCTGATTAGTGGCTTTTTTTACCAGCCTCGCCAGCACTCTGGGCTGGGCTCTCCCTCTCCCTGGGGTCAGGAGGAGGCACGCTCTGATCTGGGAGCAACACTCAGGAAATGGCTTGGCGAAGGCAAAGAGGCCTCAATGAATTTCCATGTTAGAGAAGACTCAGAAATCAATATCCTGGCCCAAATGAATGGAGCTATTCATTTCGGTGGGGTGTGGGTGGGGAGAGGCTGGGATCTAAAAGACCTGCCAGATCTTGTAAAGGCCCTGCACTATTCCTGCAGTGTGTGTCTAACAGCCCTGCCAGCCTCGTCCATAACAGGGAGGTAGTAGCAAAGCATCCTCCCTGACTTGCAGCTGCTCTCTCACTGCCCTTCTAATTATAATGATACCTGCTTTTTCTTCATAATCTCATCCCAGCTGACTTTGCCTTCTTCACCAACGTCCTGCCTGACCTCTTAGCCCCTTGTCTCCTTTCCCTTGCACCCTCACTTGACTTACAAGCCCAGAGCAGCACTCCCACTCACTGAAAGAGCCTTGCTCCTGTTTTCCCAAAACACTGGTCCTTCTCTGATCTGTTTGAGTACCGCTTTCTCTCTCGCCTCTCCATTTCTTTCAACAAAGCATATTTACCCTCTGCCCCTTGCCTCACCCTGCCCTCTTGGACCTCCAATCCATTAATGTCTATCACTTTTTTGTCACTCTCAGCATCCTTTCCCTGCTGTCTGCTCTCTTAAGTGACCTCAGCTATTGCTTCCCTCCACTTCAGTCTTTCCTTGATCCTCAGCTCTTTCTTCACTGTCTCCTCAGAAAATCTGCCCCATGAACCCACTCAGCCCAGCTTCACGACAACAGCTATCACCACATTGTGCTTGTCATCTTCCCTATTTGTTTTGCTTCTTCCTCCCTATACGCACCCTGGCCATCACTTAAATTCAGGAAACACTTTCCTTGAGCTTTCCTGACACCCATCTCTCCTTCAGATCCTTTCGTGAAATTTCCTTGTGTTTTGATACAAGCAACATTTAGGATAGAAAACGTATGCTGTTCTTCTAAATGTCTTTGTATGTTTTATTCTTCCTTGTCCTTTGTTATCTGTCAATTATTTTGGTGTGTCCCCTCATATTTGAGTAACATATTCTTCTTGTAGCACAAAAAAATAACAGTGCGTTGATACATCCAGACAAGAGAGCTGAACTCTTTTCAGCTTTTCTTGCTGTCAAAAGAGGAGAAAGATGCTATACTTTACTCTCCTTCTAGGAAACACAGTCTCCCCAGTTTGCTAATTTGTCTATCAGCCTGACCATGTACAGCTGCTGATGGTGGGGATTGCACACTGATTTTCCTCTAAATTCACCCCAAACTGTAATTTCCATAAATACCTTCTGTGCTCTTCACAGTTTTGCTCAAAAATCTGTTTAAAAGGCTCTACATTGTCTTTTCCACATTAGCAAGTGAATTAATACTGCCAGCAGCTGATGATTCCTGAAGAGGGAAGACACAGTAGGGAATCGCTGTCTATCATGTCTCCAGTTGGTTATTGTTTTAATATCCTCGAAACATTACCAAATTTGCTAACAGTATTTAACAGTGAGTCCAGGAAACAAATGCAATTTTCTCTGCTTGTAATAGGTTTATTCAGAAGCGCAACAGCAGCCTAGAAAGGGTTAATGAGGGCTTGTCTGCCTCTGAAAACTGCGGCTGCAGCCCAGGCAGGATGGGGCATCAGGTACAAGGCAGGAGGGTGTTTCACTTCAGTCCCTCTGAGATGCAGCTCTGCATCAGGACAACCCGCTCAGGGCAGGCACGGTAGCTGAGGTGTGGGAGGCCACCTCTTGTCCTCACCCTAGCTAGCTTCAAACACTCTTGCCATTCGTTTTTTCTATTCAGCATTGCTTATAGTTTATTTTTATTCTGCAGTATTTGTCATGATTAAACTTTCCTGACTCTTTACTGTAGAAACCCTTCTGATTTATTAACTTAGGATGAGTTTCATAGTATCTGAAATACTTCTACCAGGCACTCAAAGTATCTATTTCTTGCTCCCTTTTCTGGGGTTTATACCAATTCCATTTTACTTACCCTTAAACAAATGTGTGTAGGATTTATATGCATTTTTAGACTTATTTGGAACCTTGAGGTTTTTGACTGCTGTTTCCCAGAGAGCTGTCATTACGTTTCAACCTGGAGCTGGTTCAGGAGTTAATTCTTTTTTTCCCTTCTAAAAAAGCCTGTCCACAAATCCTTACAGCAAAAGGACTGGAAGAGCATTCCTCCTACAAAGGGTAGCTGAATTTTGGTTACAGTATTTGCTAGGAACATTTATCTGAGTTGGGATGAAAAAATAAATAATATTAAATTAAATTATACTTTTGATGCAATCATAAATTTGAAAATAATTCTTGCTTTCTACTACTGAGGCTGGAAAAGTGAACAGCTAGAAATAATGCTGATTACAAGGACTGTAGAATAAGCTGTAGAGCTCCAGGAGGAAGTCTTGATTAAAGACAGCGTTAAGCTCCAAGGAAAATGGAGACTTGGAAAAATCTTTCAAAACTTGTAACTTGAGAATGTTTGCCTTTATGGAAGGGAAGGAAGATGGATGATGCTTGAACGGTGCCTGAAATAAAAGTGTCTTTACCCTTTCCTTCTGATTAAAGCTTTTAAAATTTTCCTGAAATACTGTGATTGTGCTTAAACATATATTTGCTTTTGAAACCTGACTAGTTTCAGGAGATTCCCGGTCTTAATTATAGAAGATCTGTGCTCAGTTTCTCATATCACACTCCTGTATTATAAAAAAAGAAAGCTGGAGCAAATCTTGCTAACTTCTCAACCCAGGAATTGAGGAATCTCTCAAACTAGTAAAATGTTTCAAACAAACTGAGGTAAACTAGTTTCAAAATGAGGAGGCTTAGATATTTCCGCTTTCAAAGCCACCTCTAATGAAGATGCTGGTCCAGCTCTTCCCTCTTTGAGGCTTAGTTCTAGCTGTGGCTCTGGCTGTTGTATCGTCGCATGTGCTTTTCTTCTTGATGCACTATAAGTTGAAGAGCTGGAAATAACTATGAGAATACAGAAGATCACAGAAAGCCTTAATACCCAAATCTTGGCTATATCTACTTCTCCATTTTATTTTTTTTTTAGGGTCTGGAGGACAAGTCTTAGGAAGAGCGGCTGAGGGAGCTGGAGTTGTTTAGTCTGGAGAAGAGGAGGCTGAGGGGAGACCTTATTGCTCTCTACAACTACCTGAAAGGAGGCTGTAGCGAGGTGGGAGTTGGTCTCTTCTCCCTAGTAATGAGTGATAGGACAAGAGGAAATGGGCTCAAGTTGTGCCAGGGGAGATTTACATTAGATATTAGGAAAAAATTCTTCATGGAGAGAGTGGTTAGGCATTGGAACAGACTGCCCAGGGAAGTGGTGCAATCACAGTCCCTGGATGTATTCAAAAAACGTGTGGATGTGGTGCTTAGGGACATGGTTTAGAGGTGGACCAGGCAGTTAGGTTAACAGGTTGGACTCGATCTCAGAGGTCCTTTCCAGCCTTAACGATTCTATGTTTCTATGATTCTATGCCTGGTATAAAGAAAGCTTCCTGAACAGCCTGGCCTTCCTTGCACCTGACTGGGTGGTCCTGTTGGAGTCCTACCAGGGACTGCAGGCTCGAGCCTCCTGTCTCCTACATGAACCGCACCTATCTGTACCTCAGACAGCATTTTGCTGTTCTCTGCTCTATACTTTATGATTTTTGCCATACACGTGTTCATATCACTAAAGAAAAATAGCTACAGTCAGTAAAGGTGTGATATGCTGTTTCCGGTAGCCCTTGTTGCTTCTTAAGGGTTTCCCCTCCCTTTCCTCCCTGTAGACCTTCTCTCTGCCACTGCTGCCTCCAGCCAGGAGGGCAGTGAGGGCCTCTGGTAGGATGTGTCCTGGCACAGACCGTAGTGGTTTCTCTTTGAGTGAGCCAAGCCTCCTCACTGCCCTGAAAACAGAGCACCTCCCAGAACCTCCCACCTGCCAAGCAAGAGCACGGAGCAAAAAGTGCACTGGAGCAAAGAGGAAGCCCCGGTGCATTGACTGTAAGAAACACAGGCTGTAACTCTCCACTCTCTGAATTAGTATTCTTACAAAAAAAGTCAAAAAATAACCAAATAACCCAAAAGACCCCATGGCCTGGTACCAATTTCTGCTTTTTGTGTATTGCATAGAGCAGGCCTATTTGAAGAGAGGAAAAAAAAGGAGTTATATTCAGGTGCCAGTGAGTGGCAGCTTAACTGAAACATTCCTAGTAGTCCAGACAATGATGATAGTGCTTACACTTTGATCAGCACCTTTTAATCTCTCCTATGATAAATTAAAAAGATTTGTCTTCTTCATCTCCAGCTACTGGAGTTGCCTGCAGTCTGGTGCCCAGATGACTTAAGTCTGGTGTCCTGTCAACTTTAAGGAAGTTTGGCTCCAAGACTACTCTGCTCTAACGGTCTAGGGCGTAGAAAACAATACAGACTTTGGATGCGTTTCATTTTGATCTCTGGAGATCCAACAGACTAGTCATGACTGTGAATGTGGCCAGTTTGTAGGGAAATTGTTCCACATGCTGATCGTATATCTGATGTCCAAATCTACTCAGTGGCATCAAAGGGTTATCTGCAAGGAAACAAGAAAGGAAGTAAATCTGAAAACAGCTCTGAAACTTGTACGCAACATCTGAAAGGGTTTGGCTCCCTTATGAACTGCTGACAGTTTTGTCGCTGCAGTCTGTGTGAGAGCCATCAGAAACAGTGGAGGAAAGCAAAAAACTAAGACCAAAGCAGAAAACAGTTTGCCGAGGTCTAAATAATTGAAAATGGAAAAAATTCATTTCCACAAGCACATCTGCACGATGTGCATTGAGCATGCCAGAGACTGAACGGAATGGCACGTACTGAAGGAGTATAGAGTAACTTAGTAGGCAGATTATCAGTCTTCCCTTAAGAGTAATTTGAGTGACATTGGTGCATCTACACTTGAGTGACTTTGTTCCCAGGTACTAAAATAAGAGTAGTTTCACAGAATCTCTTTCATGAGGTTGTTGTAAACACTGAATGGAGAATGGCAAAACCTTGCTTAGCAATCCTGAAAGGCAGATATTAGCTTGATTGTAGAGTACAAAGGGATTAAGGCCTGGGAAAAAGAAATCATTTGTCTGTGGCTGAATTATAAGAGAAACTATATATATTTGGCCATTGCTCAACAAATTATGGGAGAAAGCAGCAACATGAATGTTCTTCAGAAACGTTTTTTTTATTTCTAGGAGAGGACAGGGACTATCTAGGGTCCCCAGACATTGACTCCCACTGTTATTACTGTAGACTTCCTCTGTTATCTTCTTCTCATCTGTAAGTAGCTGCACAGCATTGGTTTACTCATGCTGTCTCTCAAAATCATGTCAAATTGATCTGATTTCCTCTTAAGTCCTCTAAGGATAACATGTCTTTTAAGAGGAACAACCGTTTGACTTTACTCTGACTTCAGTGAGGTGTTTGACATTCTCGGGGGCATAAATTTCATTGCCTTAAGACGACGTTATGAACGAATGGGGGCAAAACTCTTCTCAGGGAATGATGATCAGTTCCCAGTTGAATGGAAGAATATGTAAAGCATAGTTGAGATTTGAGATGAGTCTCGTTCTGCTTGATGGCTTTCATTACTAACGGCAGGCAGTTAGGTGATGGAGTAGAGAGAGTCCTTACTGCAATGACAGCAAACCAGAGAGGGAGAGCAAGCACTTCAGAGATGAGCTTTGGAGTCCAAATGATCTTGATGAACTGGCGACATGGTCTGACGGGAGCAGGATGCTTTTCAGCAGGGGCAAGGAAGAAGAGAAGCAGCACAGCACCAGGAATCGGCTGCAGGAACAGGGAGTGCAGAACTGGGTAGGGAGCAGTGTGTCGAGGGCTTTGTACTTCATGCTCTGCACGGCATCTGGGTGGCTGAGTTCAGAGGGTGTTAGGTCCCTCCTGTGCGTATTGTAGCTGCTTTTGGGCTGTATTCTCAGAAGCACCTGGGAACCCAACTTCACCTGAAATCAGTGAGAGTTTGACTCCTAAATATTTTTAAGAATCTGCATCCCTCTTCCTCTTCTGTAAAATGCAGAAGATAATACTTCCCTCCCTTGCAAGTGCACAGTTAGCCTAAATACATTAGAGATCGTAAAGAATTAAGATGCTCCAGTAATAGGGATCATATAAATGCTTTAGATAAAGCTGTTTCTCTTTCTTCCTTGCACCTCTCTATATTTCAAATTAGACTAAAATTAATCCAATATAGCTTTCTCATCCTTATAGTATTTTTATTTGGGCATTTACGTGCTTTATAGTGCTGGTTTTGGCACTTTTCTCCTTTAGGGTGTGGCACAGAGTAGCACTGTCTGAGAATTGTGGATAAAATCAGACAGAAAAGCTGAACCTGTGGATACCAAGAAGGTTTCCTCACAAAAACAGTCATTGGAAAACTCCCAGAACTTTCTCCTCTTACTTATAGTCTGCTTTTCTTATGACTTCATTGAATATCTTGAGTTGGAAGGGACCCGTAAGGATTATCAAGTCCAACTCCCAATTTGTGATAAATAATCCAAATGTGGGATTCCCCTTCCCAAATTACTTCCAGTTAAATCTCTAAAAGCCACCATTTGGGAGTATGCACGTACACTTTTAAGCAGTGTTGGTTAAATCCTTGCTAGTTGCAAGCCTCATCTTAGGCTGCAAGAAATACAGGTGTATTACAGAAATATACAGGTGTATACGTCTCCTTGGATTATACAGTGAAAGGTTCAAGCAGTTCCATGTGCGGTTTGAACCAGCAGAGGACACTCAGTTATCTAGTGAGGAGATCTAGTGAATAAAACAAAGTGGATGGACAGAAAGTCTGTCTTGAGTATTTCCAGAATGGGACCAGATAAATATTCAAGAAATGAGTGAAAGAATCTGTGCAAAGCCAAGAGAAAATGCTATGAGAAGCCCAAACCCATCTCCTCTTCTTTTGAGATCAGAAGAGTAGGAAGCTGGACTTGAACATTTTGAAGTATATTTTGAATTATGGGACAGTTCAAATTTTGATCCCAATGTCAGTTCCCCAGCTGCTGGGGAGGGATTAAGGATGGCGATGGAGCTTGCTATAAAAGAGCAGTGTCAATTTTTGGTAGGGGACTTGTATAGTAGCATGACAAAATCATTTTAGTACTTACGTGTCTTTTCTTCTGTTCACGACAGTTAACACCAGAAGCAAGGTGACCAACGATAGTGCTACTAAAGTCCTGTCCTCAGTGGCCCTTTGGCGCTTTCTGTTCCATTCAGGAAAAACAGGTTGGACTGAATGAGAGAGGAATTTTATGTGCAGTTTTTGGCAGCAGGAGAGCAAGTGGAATGGCTGGATGTGCTTGAATCTGGAGCCAGAGGGACCAAAGGGAGAGCAAGAGGGAGGGGGCAAAAAGGAAGTCGTGTCTGTTTGCTGCATGACTGAAGTGGTGTTGCCTGCAATACTCGAGCAGGAAACGAGGTGTGTGTTGGACAGAAAAGTAAATATTTGTGGTGTTTTGGTTTTCAGGAGGGATAAGAATTGAGACTTTATAAATCTGGTGAAAGAATTGGGTTGCTTTTTGATGTGGAAGTGGTTCTGGTCTGTAGTGGAACTGACGTGTGTTGTAGTTTCCAAAATCAGCTTTAATAAATATATGTTTTGGGGTGGCTTATGGAGAAAAATATCTTCAGGATTTTAATATTCAGGCAGAGACATGCCTGTAAGGGCTCTTCAAATGAACCTCGGTTGCTAGGGCAGTTTCTGTGCTTGTGACTAGGCTCACTGTTAATATGGCAGCAGGCAGAAACCCAAGCAGAGCGTTCATAGGCTTTATCTTGCTACCCTACCACACTCCGATCCTGTTCCTCTGAAGTCTCTTTGAGTTCAGTAGTGGCAGATCCAGCCACAAGTGAGCAAGCAGCAGACCACCAGACAGAAGAAGCTACCCAAAGATTTTAGGTCTTGCCCATGCTGGCAGGATATATGGATAGCAAAGCACTGCTCATGCAGTGCTTTAAGTTGTTTGTGACCAGACGTGCTCTAGTACTGTTTGGCTGCATAGTGCAGCTGAGGCTGCAGCCTTCTGGGAAAGCATTCAAATTCATTGTTATTATAAATCCAAGCCCAGTTACTACGACCTGAGGCCGTATCCTGTTCACTGCCCTGACTGCACAAGAAATCCAAGCAGGACTTTGCAAGAAACGCCAGCATGGCTTTTCCAAGCGGGTGTCAGTGTTTTAACAGAGTATGCATTGGTCTTCAGCAGTTAAAAGATAAGGGAGATATGGGGCAGGATGGAC
Organism: Nipponia nippon; assembly: GCF_047370975.1. Taxonomy (NCBI): domain Eukaryota; kingdom Metazoa; phylum Chordata; class Aves; order Pelecaniformes; family Threskiornithidae; genus Nipponia; species Nipponia nippon. The sequence goes on from NW_028262380.1 coordinate 57,908,478, forward strand.
TACGACTTCTTCGTAACTGTAAATGGGTTTTAAAAGCAAAAATATAATCTTTCAACACATGGCCCCATTGATCATTAGTGTCAGGAGTGCTCAGAGTACTACAAACCAACATACTAGACTGTATTTTCTTTAATAAGTCTGTGCAAGGAACAGGAGAGAAGAGGGCTAGGAAAAAAATTGGAAACATCTTAGGAGCTTGCATAGATTTTCTGAAGGAAGCTTGGGGGACTTCCCTCACAGAAGTTTCCACGTAACTCCTCATTTGATAAATGTTTCTTCCTTAAATGCAATTTTTGTGTCGTCTCTGATTTTGAGGCTGGGACATGTCTGATGGCTGTGCCTGTGTGTTTGTGAATGCTCTTTATGCTTTCTTACTATACAATTGTGAAATGTCTGAATGTGCTTTGATTTGCATTATTTCTTTTCTGTCTTTCTTCCCATCCCAATTTTCAGCTCTCTTTTGTCCTGAGAAATTAAGTAATTTTCTTTTTTGGCAGCAAAGTGACTGTCTTGTTGGAATAAAGATGTCTTTTTTAGCTGTGTCCTCTTGTCGCATCCCCCAGGCCAGACTCCCTGACAGGTCACCCTGTGATGGCACCGGAGCCCGCTCGGGAGCAGCGGGAGCGCTGTTATTAATTGCAGTGCCAGGGAGGGGACGCTGGGGCCAGCAGGCCCCCTCGGTGCCCCCTCGGTGGTCTGGGCCATGCCACACGCAGAGCGCCTGCGTCAGGAGGCACAAGGCAGCCAGCAAAGAGCCCACAAAGCAGAGGAGCAGGCTCCCGCTGCCAAATATCATGTCCTTATGCTCTGCGTGCCTCGTCGGAAACCCTGCAGCACAGACTTGGCATTCAGCCTTTTCATTGCCCTGCCACATCAGCAGGAGGTTTTCTGCCAGGGCCAGTAGCCTCGTATACCACACTGGAACCCAATGCCCAACCCTGGGTGAGGTGAGGGCTTTCTCTTCCTCTGTGCAATAAGCAGGGAGCTACCTGGATGTACAGCCAGGCTGTGTGCCCCTCCACATTTTGGAGGGAGGTAGCAGAGCTGCAGGAGCAGCGTGGCTGGCAGAGCAGACAGAAGGGGTGCAGCAGGCAGCTTGGCAGAGCAAACCCGTCCTGTGGCTCCCAGGGGGCTGGGTTGGTAAGCACTAGCTGTCCTCCCACCCTCATCCAGCCGTGGCCATGCTGGACGAGCCACAGCCCCTCCTGGGTTACGTGAGCCATTCCCCACCTGCAGACTTGCTGTCACATCGCATGTTTGGTTGTAGCCCCTGTGTCTGACAGGTGAGTCAGGGCTAGCTGTTCTTGTGCTATCCTGCCCCAAAACATAGGGTCTGGTGAGCAGCAACAAAGTGCCTGGAGCTGTCTGCAAGTGCCCTGCAGGCTTGAGGCACGGGTGCAGATGAGGGCACTTGAGGCTTGTTTGTTGGGACTGTGCTTGGGGAGAATTTAATGGACAGTAATAGAAGAAAGATGCCTCATATTTTTCATACTGTGTGGGAGCTGGGCTAAAACAAGGTGAGTGGAAGGCAGAGGACAAACAGTGTTCATCCTTGAGTGCTGCCAGGCTCCTCAGACCTACTGTGTGTGGCCTGTCTGTGGCCCTTTCGGCTAGCAGTCCCCTGCAGGTGAGGGTAAGCCCTGTTTTTTGACAGGATGTGGCAGGTTTCCCCAGCTCTTGCCTTCCTAAAGCCCCTTGCTTTGAAACCTGACCCTCATGGAATTCTCTGTAAGGACCATCCCACTAGTGAGGCTGTTACCTGGTTTCAGGGTAATGTCTTATGACCCCTGTAAAAGTCCCATTGCAGAGCACCTGGATCACGTCACTAGCAGCACACCTGCCAGCACGACTCACGGCGTGTGCTCACTCCTCGGCTAAGAAAAGCCCGCAGCAGAACAGTTGTCAGATCCATCTGGGCTTTATGCTTATAGCAGCACACTGGAAAACGCTGCTGTGTTCACGCACACCGTGTGCGTTGTGTGCTGTACCAGCGACGTCTTCATTTCAAGTGACGGGCATGATTTGCCCTGGAGGTTGGGATGATGCAATCCCATGGTGAACGGATAGGACAGCAGTTCACAAAAATGTTGCTTTTAAAATGTGTCCTAATGCATGGAAAGCAGGAGAGTCTGTCATATATGGCACAGCTTCCCTCTCTCTGTGTTATCCCAGGAGAAGATTAGTGCCTGTTGCTTCTTCTGGTCCCTGCCAGTCCACAAGAAGAAGAAACACAATGTGGGGATGGGATGTCATTGCTATGTCTGGATTGCTGTTGCTGCACAGTCGGGCTGCGCCTGTGGAAAGGGAGCGCTGCCTGTTCCTTGCGCTGTAAGACTGGAGAGTATGTGTCCCCGGTTGATGCAAACCCTGACTCTGACAAGCTGGGTGGTCTCAGTGGAGACTTTTAACCTCTCCGCACTTCTGCTTCCCCCATGTATAAAACACAGATAGTAATAATTAACTGTTTCACAGAGGTACTGTGTTTTCATGTCTGTAGAGTGCTTTGAAGGGGTAAAGTACTTAGCACTATTGAAGCTTTTCAAATGCAGCTGTATTTCATTGTGTGTATAACAGAGAGTGATATATTGGTTTAAAAACATATTTGAAACTCTTGATAATTAGGAAGTCGGGCAATGGCAATTAATGCTTTCAGACATGGTGTTACTGCTCTTCTCCAAACTATAGCTCATTTAAAATGCTAGCCCTATAATTTATTAGCAATATTTAATACCTCAGTGACCATAAAACTTAGTGTTTTATTACCACTGATTAACATACGTTTGATGTTCTGCCCAGTGTTACACAATCCAAAACAAATTACTCTCAGGAAGCTGGATATTATATAAATACAGAAAAGCAATAAATAATGCATTGGAGAAACATTTTTCTGTGGGTTCTAACATGCCACAATCTCTTCAGATGACTTAGACTTCTTAGGCAATTTCTCAGTCCTCCAGGAGCATTTGCACCAAAGAGCACACTTCGCACCATGCTGGCTACTACTCTTGCTGCTGGTTTGCTGGTGATTCCTGGCATCCTGTCAACCTCTGATACCACAGGCTACTCATGCCCTACCAAAGGAAACCTGGAGTTGCTTGGTCAGAGCGTCTTTGGTTATGATAGTCTCCTTAATAAGCTACAGATGTGTAAGAAACAGAAAGGCTCTTTCATATTTCAGGATGCTTTTTTCCCCTCTTCTCAATCTGGCTTGAAGAAAAAGAAGAAAAACTTTACAGATGCATTTATTTTTGGTTCTCTTGAAGGCACAGCTTGGATAAGAGTAAGGGGGTGAGGACAGGGAAAGCTGATTGTTTTAGGGATTACAAACTCTTCAGAATCAGATTTTTCTCAGATAGTTTTGATGGTATAACTGTGATAGGTACCTGTTGAAAATCACAGTTTATCTGGTTAGGTTTTCATTGACCATGCCCAAAATGTCTCTGCAAATATTGATGGTTTCAGAGAATCCAGCTAGGGCTAAGAAATCCAAATGAGATAGCTCCAGTTGTGTAGCTGATTTACACCTGTTCAACACCACAGCGTACATTTTTCTGATGCAGTCAACTTTGAACGTTCCTGTCGCAGGCTTTCATGGAAGGGTTGTGACCCAGTTGGCAACTTGAGGCTATGTATTAATAAAGAAGGTAGAAACTTAATCCTGATGGAACTGCAGCTCCCGATAGAGCTGACAAACAGCAGTCACCCTGCTGTGAAATTCCCCCAGGCTGCTCAGACTGAGGCCACTTCTTTGCTGGGGTTCTTGTTCCACCTCTCCTAAGACCAGAGTCCCCATTAAGACCTAGTAGGTGTGTCCAGCAAAGGCACAGGCTCAGGTGAATAGTGTCTGCCTTCAGTAGTTCAGGCTTGGTCTTCCTTTTCCATTTTAGGGAACTAGAAGCTGCAACTTGCAGAAAATGAGGATTTTGCTTCTGGTAAAGTTGTCTTTGCATTGAGGGAAGGGAGATAAAATTGTTCTTCCTGTGGCAGTACGGATTTGTACCAAAGAGCCTTTGCTATGGACGAGGTAGATACTGCCCAGACAGAAAATAAAACATTGCTTGCCGTCCTGAGGAATTTACTGTTTGAGTCTGTGATGTAGAAGTGGGAAACAGGGAAGATAAAACAGTAAAACTATGAGCCGAGTTTCTAGCTGCCATAATCCAGCCCTGGCTCAAGCATGGTGAACGGCTTAATGGCTCCTTTCACACTTCTGCTTAGCGATACAGTATTTGGAAAAAGCATCAACCTCAAAAATGTACTGACTGCACACCGTCCCTTTTTCTTAAAACTTTCTCTTGCACCCAACGTATTCTAGCAACAGGAGGTTTAGTCATGAGCTGAGTGGGGTCAATAATAGATATTTTGTTTCAGTGGCTGACTTAAAATTGGGTTAGGTCAAACAAAACCATATATTTTCCTTCTTTTGGTGAAACAGCAAAATGAGAAAATTCATGTTGTTGTCAACCTGGACAATTTAATTCAGCTGCAAACAAAAGGATTTTTTTCAGTTTTGGCCTATTTAGCTTTCTTTCCTAGTCTTGCATAGATCAACCTTTAAATGAAAATGGCATTGCACAATGACAATTGAAAATTTGGTTTTTAAAATGTTCAAAGACCCGCTTCTGGCATATTTGAAATGAAAGTGTGAAACTTGTCAAGTTTTGTTCCCTGGCTTTTGAATGAAACCCAATTTTTGAAGGATTTACTAACAGAAGCGTTGCCTATCTATTCATAAGCCATCTGATAAGCCATTTTCAACACCAGACCTAAGCACCTCCGTCTTCAAGGAGCTTTCTGGCAGATCAGTACACAAGATCAGAAAACGTAGTTTTTGGAACCCTGTTACAGACTACTTGCTACACGTCTTAAAGTTTTCGCTTCTTCCTTCATATTGTAGCAATATAAACCAGAGTTTTGTGTTGTCACCAGGGAAAAAGGTTGAACTTCTGTCTTGCCGTGACCTTGCTGTGTGTGAACTAGAGACCAGATGCTGCTAACCCAGTCTTGCAGACGTTGTACGTAAAACTTTGCACTCGCACAAATGTAAGCAATTTCAGCCTACGTTTTCCAGTCCTGGAGAGTATCTTCCGAAGCTGATAAAAGCTAGCAATTTTTGTTGCAGCCAGTGCTAAGGTAGAGGATGTCCAGCTCTTTCTCAGACTCACCCCTAGACTATCTGAGAGATTTCTCTCTGTAAAACTCTTCTTGTGAACATCTGCTAATTTCTCTTAGAAATATCAAAAATAAGGTTGTGAAAACACCAATTAAAAATTCACAAAGAATTGCTAGTGACTTGTTTAGCATTCGCTAAGGCAGATGAGAGATTTGGGCGCCAAAAGATAAAAGGATTTTGACACTGTGATTTACATGTTAAGAAGCCTCCTCCCTCCCCCATTCTCTTTTTATTTTTTAAACTCCCCTTAGTCCTACTGCCCTGCAGCATTGCTTTTTTGAGAGAGGCTAAAGCAACTTTGTATTTTCTCACGAGTGCATGTCAGTGCCTGTTCCTTAATTCTACATCTGGCTTAAGTGCATTCAGGTGGCTCATAACTTTGTCTCTGTGCTTAGTTTTTTCTCTTTCTTCATTTATCAACAACAACAATATTATCTGGAAAGCTTTTTTTCCTCCTAGTCTACTAACCTGGAAAGCCATGTGAGTAGCCCTGAAGTGAGCAAATAATGAAATAGTAGACAAGATGGTGAGAGGAAACGAGATTGCTCTTTCATAATAGTTTGGTGATGGGTTAAGATCCCTGCTGCTGTTATGTGGATTTATACTCATCCATGTAGACTAAGCATACTGCCGGTTTATACTGAAATGGCTTATTGTTCTTCCATCTCTCTGCCATAGCATGGATCTTTTTGTTCTTGTCGCTCCTGATGCCTTAGACTATGATGCCCAAATTACAGTCTTTGGGCCATAAGAAATGGACCATGAAAATTCACTCACCCACAGCTGATACTGGCACCTTGTGAAATGGAGCACCAGGGACAAGCTGCAGGAGCTGCTCGTGTTCTAGCAACCCACCCTGGTCTCTCTTTCCCTGCAGGAAGAGTTACTGCTACTTATCTGTGAAAATCGCATGTACAACAACCTGTGAGAAGCATGTGCAGGGGAGATGCCATGATATGTGTCCTTTCCTTGTCCCTGGAGTAGGCATGACTGGAGATGCTGGATCTTACTAAGATGTTTGCGGCAGACAGGAACAACCATTTACTCTTTTTCTGTATGGTATTGAGCTCAAAGAGTCCAGTTCAGGCCAGAATATGCTGCTGTAGCATGAGTATGTAGTGCAAACCTGGCATCATCTGCTAAGACAGTAAGCATAGCAGTCCCTGGTTTAACTTGAAAGAAGTTATCTTTGCAAGGAAAAATACATGTCTAAATTCACAAGAAATGTTGTTCCCACTGTTGCAGGAAGCGTCCATTATCACCAGCGTGTTCAAACAACAAAGCCGAACTGACCCTTTGTCAAAATTTGAACAGAATGTTTCTTGACAATTTGGAAAACAACATTTTTGTCCTTGGCTTTCTCTTTCCTATCTCTACTCTTGTTTGCTTAGATAGATACAGGTGTATCAGCAGCATTTATTTACTAAGAGTGCCTAAACTACTGAATCAAATTCCTATTCGAAGTATAGGGGAAGAAATACTTAATAAAGATCAATGCTCATTTCAGTCAGTTACACTTAATGCAGGACATGTGTGTGTTTGGGAAGGCAATGGAAAACAGTGAGATTTATGCCACATCTTCTTTTCCCTTTCTAATCTCAAAGCTACTTTGTGCCCAGCTGCCCCAACCCCAAGGATGACTTTTGCTTGTACTCTGTGTATTCCTGGTTGCTGCACCTTTTGGGTCTTCTGCATAATGTGTCCTAGCCTGGGAGAGTGACCAAGAAATGTGATATGTATGACAGGGTCCTGAAGTCAGCATTCAGCCAGCAATGTGGGTGTATTCCATATGTTGGAGGTTAGGTAAGTACTCCAGAAAAGTGTCAGCTGCCCATGCTGGGTAGCTAGTCTTTTTTAAATATCTGATGATGTTGGCTACTGTCAAAGTCAGGCCACTGGTCAGATGTGGTATGTCTGTTCTTACGTGTATATATGTGAGTAAGTAGCAGACGCAGGTAAGGTAACTTGCTAAAGGCTCTTTCTAAAAGTCAGTACAGAACCAGGAATGGCGTGTGGCTTCTGATCTGGATCTGCCTGCTCCAAATGCACCAAGGCCCTCTGCCAGGTATGGTTTTTATTCTGGGACCCAACGCATAGGTTTGCCTTGGTACTCTACTTGCCCGTGATGGTACTGCCTCAAGGAAGTCTCAAGAGGGCCCTAGACCTGGCCTCAGCTGGAGGGCAAAGCTTCCTTGCCTGTGAGAGGCTAAACAAAGTCAGACGTCTTCCTGTTTCAGTTATTCAAGGTAAAAGTTGTACGTGCATCACCTTTTATGCGTAAGAGTAACAAGGCTGCTGTTTGGTTTTGCATCTACTTATAGGGGTTACTGATGGTTTGCTTGCCATCCTCCACCCAAACGAGTCATGTGGGAAGTCACTTGGGAGAGTCAGGAGCAAACCAGGTGCTGACATTATCTGTTCTTGATATCTCTTCTTCACAAATATAAACAGAAGGAGGTTCTCCTTGAGTGATGCTGGCGAGCAAATTAGCTTTGATCTGTCTGCCCATTTGGGAGAAAACATGACTGTTCATTCCAAATATGTCTTGGCAATATTGTTAAGGATGCACTTTATGTGTGAACCTTATGCCGTATTCTATACATAACACAGACATGGCTTTCCAGAAGCCTCTGCTTACAGGCAATGGGCCGCAGGCTATGTCATCTCCCAGGTGCATTGCTTAATGCTAATCTTATGAAATGCAATGTTCACACATGCTTGACCCATCCCTGTGTGCAAAAAATCACCCCTTGAATCCAAACAAATACCTGTAAGCAATGGCAAAAAAAAAGTTAATTTGTCATCTGCAGCCCCAGTGCAATTACTGTGTACAAGTCAGACAGAATGAAAATAACCCCGAAGTCCCAACCACCAGGGAATCTTGAGCTCAAGCCAAGTCTCCTTCCTGCGTCCGCCTTCATTGTGTGTGTTCGAGTATAAGACTGAGCATTGTTAAAAGACCTTCTGAGAGAGAAACGTGCGTTTTTTTTGTTTTCAAAAGCCAACCATAGTCTTTCAAAATGTCATACTTCGGGGAGCTTGAGCCACTATCCGGAATTGCCGTCCTTCATGGGATTTTTTAAGGAAAACCTTTTGATCCCATTTTGTAGAGCAGATAAGCAACTATTCTATCTTTTTTGGCTTACAGTGTCACACAGACCACTCATATCTGCCCTGTGTTTTGTAGCCGTTCTAGGCAGCATATTTTAAACTCCATCTTGCAAGATGAAATGCAGGAAGACAGAGTACCATCATTCCGTTTTTGCAGTAACTGCTGATACTTTTAACAAGGTGCTTCCTCAAAAGAGGCTTCCAGACTTAGTCTGGGATGAACCTTGTGGGCAGAGCGTCTGTATTCCCAGGGAGAAGGAGGGGCTTAGGCAATGCACTGATTTGTTTTCCCGTTCAAATCAAAATGCTGCCTCATAACCCAATCAAAGAAAGAAACAGCACCACCCAGCAAATAACCTTTGGTGAATATGTTCCTGCTCTGCTTTTGGAAATTGATTATGTTGGTGCCAGAGTGCTCGGCTCGCCTAAGTCAATATGGCAACCAGAAAGACGTCGGGAAACAAGAGGCAGCTTCTTTCACTGAGTGCAAACTGGCCTATTGCAAAAGGATACTTCAGTAGCCCTTTTGTGATTCCCTGGGCTAAATCTCCTCTGACATAGGTGACTAAACAACTTCACAAAGAAGGTGAGTGTCAGCAGTGTAGAGGAAATTCCCCATTGATTTTTGGGCAAATTATGCCAGTATGTTCCAGGTATCATGTAGCAATTCACGTGGAGCTGAGTTCTTCTTTACAGCAGTATGTTTTCAACACAAGGAACCATTTTCAGCCTATTTTGTTACTCTCTTTTTTCCCTGGGCACACACATCCGTAAGTGTCTACTTCACTTGTAGGGGTACAAAATGGATACAAGGGTGGATTTTGCCCACCGAGTCAAAATGGTCGTGTTATCCCTACTCATTAGCGAGATAAGCCATTGTTAATGCCTGCAGAAGCTTTCCAAGCTCAATTAAGTTGTACCACTGTAAAACAAATGTTTTCAATAGGGCAAACTTCTTCAGCTCACATCCGGACAAAACCGACAGTGAGTAGTCGGCAGACTGCCCATATTTAATTACATTATCCTCTGCCTGCAGTGTACCACAGGCCTCTGGAGGCAATCCAGGGCCATATTTATCTTGTTTATATTTGCTTGTAATTTTTCATGATTGATTGAAGTTAGGGAAATCATTATGTTTAAAATGCCACGGCTTTGGAAATAGATGTGTTAGACTCTGTGCCCTGGCTTTAAGGAGTTGTACTTTGGTAAAGCTGCCATGGAAGAAGAGGTTGAAGAGGTTCCTGTCATTTACACCAACACAGACACAATACGTTTTGTTCCCTTAGTTATCAGGTCTTGTTTTTATGTGGCCTCAATGGATCTTGTTCGAAGTTTAGCTGATGTGAGAACAGGATCATAGTAGGCTTGAGGGAAAGATGGATGGCTTACGAATCCCAGGGGAGTGATAGACTGATGGGGACAATTCATACTGGGGAGCAGGTGTTGCTACTGGCCCTGGCCCCAGCTATCTGTCCTTCTCAGTCTTGGGCTGCTCCTGAAGCAGCCCAAGAACTGTTAAAATTAACAGTGCTGATGAAGGTTTCCCAGTAACCACCACATTCAGATCATGTTCGTTCCCTTGTGATGAAAACTATAGGATTTTGGAAACTGGTTCCTGGGCTGCCGAGTTACCTGTGTCGACAGAATGGGGCCAGCAGCTGGGGGTGGTAACCTGAACCTGTAATAAAGGGGGAAAGCAAAGAAAGAATTCTTGTTTTGAGTTGTAACTCAGCCATAGGGGTCTGGAATCTGCCTCCCAATAAGCATTTATTGGTCCTTCATGGTTGACTCAGTAGAGAGATTCAAGACTAGACTTGCATGCATGCTGGAGTCTTCTTTTGCTGAATATGGGGTCTCCAAAGGCAAACCAACAGTGGCTCTGAATAAGTAGTTATGTTTATCCTCTGGTTAATGATACCATTGTAACTTGACAGAAGTCATGTGCAGTTAAGCATCGCAGAATAGGTTGCTTCCATGTTTGAGCTCCGTTATTCTGAACTTATAATTTTAAAAACAAAAGTTGGAAAAATGTTGATTTTTGTTTTCCTTCCTAGCCATTTTGAGGCTAAATTTTCTGGTATGGGCTCTGTGGCTGTATTTACGAAAATGTCTTCCTTCTGCATGTGTAAACGCAGTAACAAGAGTGCACGTACTGCAGAATCAGCCAAATCGCATGCACTGGTGTGCTGCTCTGTGGTTATCGCCACCTGTCTGCAAGACCTGCTAACTCCTTGAAAGATGTGTTCTTATACTACCCAAAATAGTCTTGCTCTATTTCTGTCCTCTCATAAGTTAAATTGTCAAAAGGAGCAAATAAACCACGTAAAGGCAATTCCTGGCAGGTTGTTATATATCTGGATAGGTAAAGCTGTGGTAGGAGGAAAAGAGCTTCTGAAACAAAGTTTGCCAAAAAGAAGGCTTCTATGTTTTCAGCTGGAATTTGCGTATGAACAGCTCTTAAAAATGAAGGTCTATAATGATTCTGAAATAAAGTTTCCAAAGTTGTACATCATTTTGTTTATGAGTAGCCTGAGGGGGAGAAATTCAAGAATCCCTTTCTGGGTTTCTCAGATTACCTGAATTTCATCATACGTAATACGAAAATTATTTTGTATTAAATATAAAAGGTGGTTTTCAACAGTTAGGACTTGCTATAATTTTATTATGTTATAACTTTAAAATTTTATTGCGTGCGTGTGAGTAAGAATTCCGTACTTGTTTTTTCTTAGACAAAGGATTCTGATCTTGTTAGTAATATGTATTATAGTGCTATAGCACCATGTGATGCTTGCCAGGACCAGGGCATTGTACGTTGGTGCAAAAGAAACACGTAGAAAAATCCATTCTCACCCTTACTTGATGTCTGCCTGCCAGTTTGGTTTTATTTGTCTGTTACGAGTCGTGTTGCTGATGCACTGTCCCTTGTGCAGGGGGTCAGCTTCAGCTGAATTCCATGTCAGCCTTCTCGGTTGGCTTCAGGAGGACTCTGAATGACACCTCATCCATGCACTGATCCACTGCACGGAGACAGGTTTTACTTCTTGAGCATTAGCAAGTGTTCAGTTGTAAGCACTGCCCATCTGTCAGCGACTTCAAAGAGATCCTGAGGCCAGTCAGAACTACGTTTATTTAGAGTTAAGCATAATGGCATGTCCCAATAACAGTTGCACACAGTATTTGTTTAATAATTTTATTTATTTATGTATTTGAACTCATCCTACCTCTTTGAACAAAAGTAAAGCCCCAGAAAAGACTGTTGGGTTGTGCATGTCCTTGCTCTGGAAGGACTAGACTTGCAAACCTTGACAAGGCTATAGGGCTTCTGGAGCTTTCAAACTCTGCCCAGGTACTACAGCAATAGTATATGCAGAAAGACAGGTGGGTGCATGTGCCGGCAAATGGGAAGATGGCAGTAAAACAAAAAACCAAAGGGTAAACTCACCTCCTTGAAAAGGTGAAAAGTGAATATAAACTGTATTGCACAAATTACCCTAATTCTCCATTATATCATTGGTTCTTGCTTCTGAATGGAGTTTTTCCAGCTGTTCTTCAGTACATTTATGTATCATTTGTGATCTTACACTGTTCACGTTCATCAAGTGATAAAGCTTTCCAGATTTCAAAACAAATCTCTTAAAACCTTACTGCAGAGGAAGCTGACTGTCTAGAAAGGATTCAGGATCTTATTTTAGTTATGCAAAGGTCAGCAGGCAGAGGAGAGAAATTTCTACAGCTTTGAAGTAACTTTTGCAAATGCCCTTTTGTCCTTAGGGATACACATGCATCTTAGGTGCAGAAACAGTCCAGCTGACTTGATATGAGCTAACTGGAAGCAGGACAGTGCACAGTAGAGTGAGACCACATCTGGCTCTGTAGGTCATATTTTACCATAGTTATGTCTACTGAGCCTGAGCTAATGATCCTCGAGATCTCATGAAAGAAGAGTCCCTGGCTGTGGCTCATGTATATCACAGTTGAAGTATGTGGAGGAGTGCGCACACAGTTAAATCAGATTTAGCTGAATTTACTAAGCAAGCCATGGGTCCAGCTTATGCACAGTAGGCACAGTTGGGTCCAGAAGCAGCCGGTATGCTCCAGCAATGGCTCTGTGGCAACAATATCTGTATCCAAAAGGTGCTGGAGGAGGTGTGTTGTTCTGAGGGGGCTGTAGATCTAAAAATTCGAGGCAAATCTCCAAAGTTCTCGAATTCTACCTTGACAAGATTTCCAGGATCAAAAAAGTGGATGTATCTAGCAGAGCTACACGTTTTATCCTAACTTCTTGGGCTATGGTGCATCTGGACCTGCATTAACATGGTTGGGATTCAGGTTTGAATGCAGCATAAGGCAGGAGGCTAGGGTGAAATATTTAGTACCTCTGCATGTCATTGCCTTGTGTATGCTGGTCAGGTATCTCCAGTAACCCCTGTTGCTTTAGAAACCGCATCCTAAGTCAGAGAGACACTTTTAAAACTCTACCTGAAGCCCACAGCTCTTATACTGATGAAAATATCGTGGGCTCGATTTTGTTCTTCCTCTTAGTGTGCTCTGTTTGCCCTCCTTTAATCTGCTATGGATTTGCGGCGAGGGTCTGTTTTTATGCCCAGTTCTCCAGCTGGGATGAATAAAACAAACAGAGGTCAAGTGACTAATTCAAACCCAAACAGTGCACCAACCCTTCAGCTAGGGTTTTAGAATGAGCTTAATGATTTTTAACTCCTTGCTGTAGCTGCTGCTTTAAACTGTTCCCAGCAGGCTGGCAGTCAGATCCACCAGGCTGCTGAGGACAACAACTGGCCTGATTCTTGGTGTTGAAACCGTCATAGTACAAATTACCGTAAGCCCAGGCAAAAGTGTTTGCACCAGTGTATGGACAAGTACAGTGCACAATTCTGCACGTCTATTATAGAGATTATACTGGTGTCAGCATTTAGGGGGCATGCTGCCTGTGATTAGTCATCAAAAAAGCAAAGTCTGTATATGTGGTGAATGTATGACTGATCCTTGAAACTGAGGTGGTTAATTGAAGGAGATTGTGACACATTCAGAAAGAAAATAGATACTGCCTGATAAGCTGTTCTTTGAAACCGCAAAGGCCTGTGATAGGAGCAAGGAGGCAGAACTAAAGCTGAGAGGGTTAGCGTGCTAGACAGCCGACTGAAGCCAATGTTGTTTGAATTAGAGTTGGGAAAACAATTGCCCTAGCCTCTGTCCCTTCTGCATGAGCCTAGGGCTTTTTTCCATGCTCTTCTTAGGGTTCACTTCTCTCTCTGCTATACATGGTTATGTGGAAGGGATAGGGATGAACAAAAATTTCTTCCCCTTACAATGCTACTTGTTCCTTATGTGGGGGGGCTATTCCCTGCCTGCTCCTCACAGTGAGCTCAGCGCTCCAAGGGGGATGAGAAGCAGCTAGCAGCCTGTCTTCTCCCAGGCTGGCCAGCTGCACGGGGAGACAGAGACAGTCCTTTACCAGGATTAGTAACTGTGAGGCCTTGGAAGGGAAAATGTCCCTAGCAAGAGGGCCTTCTACATGACTCCCACCAGAGGGTTGGGTCTAAGTGGCACAGCCTTGTCCTGTAGCAACTTGTCTGTTCTAGTTTTATGTGACTCAACAATAGAGTTTCCACTGTTTCCCTTGCAAGACTCAAAAGAAAGCAGGTCTTACAGACCAGATAACCCTTTCTTATTCATGTGGAATAATCCCACTAAGAAGTCATTCATGGGTAAAGCAAAGAGAAGCTGTCCCTAAAACAGCTTTCTGCGTATGTTTGAGCCAGTGGATTCCTGCATGTACAGTGTTGTGTTTGTGGAGCAGAACACACAGGCTAGGAGCAGCCTGGGGTATGTGAATGTAACTTCTCAGCGATATGAGCAAAACACCACCACAAACAGCCCCCCCTGCATCTTTCTGGGTTCTCTTTGAATGGCAAAGTGGAGAAACAGGCCATGGCATGAATTCTGTTTGCACAAACAAGGAACAGCATCCCCCACATACAACACAACAAAGTCTAGTAGGTGTTCAGACTGCATGAAACCATGAAGCCCTCTGTGCATGTTTTAGGTGGCATAATTATCCATCTGAAGGAAACATTTAACTCCTCTGTGGTTTGCACTCTTTCCTCTTAGGAGTGGTGAGGTCTGTGACTCATTATGAACCCTGAGCAAGAAAGAAGTATTACACATTTGAGTAAAGACGTTGCTGAGCTTGGACTGTCAGGTTGTGAATGCAGTAATAGTCCCAGGCCCTGGAGAGAGGCCCCTGAAGAACTGAAAGACAGGTGTCTTTTCAACCAGTTGATACAGCGGTTCCAACTTATCCTTTGGCAATCTGCACTTCCAATGAGTCAAGTGCAGTGGCCTTGATAACAGAAGGGGCTGCCTTTGGCACAGCTCCGTAGCTTTGAGCAAATATGCTCTCACAGTGCAAAGGAATGCCAGGTAGATGATGTCAGAGATGAATCCAAAACCTGTTCCTGCTTGTATTGCAATCCTTCAGATAGATCGGGGTCGCGACGAGTGAGGCATGGTTTGATAACTTGTCCAATGGGACAGCTTCAGGGGGCTGTGCGCAATAGTCAGATGAGGAGTGACATGCAGAACAATGAGGAACCCCGCAAGCCTCATCAGCCAGTCTCCCTTAATAACAGCTTGAAAGGATTAAATCTTTGGCTGGTTGCACCTTACATTCAACCAGACCATGTGCTCGGAGACGGCACAGCATGCTGGTGACAGCTCAAATTAGCGTGCTTTTGGTG
The DNA here is from genome assembly GCF_047370975.1 of Nipponia nippon. Lineage (NCBI taxonomy): Eukaryota > Metazoa > Chordata > Aves > Pelecaniformes > Threskiornithidae > Nipponia > Nipponia nippon. Next base: position 57,923,520 of record NW_028262380.1, read on the forward strand.
AAGCTCTTAAAATCACAAGAGTTAAAAGGAGATCCTAGGGTCAGATGCGACAGTGTCCAAGAGTCCGTTAAGTTTCATAGTTGAGAAAGAGCAGAGACAGTTGCACTAGCTGTTTGTGAGGAGAGCAAAATCACCTCAAGCCTTGTCTAGATAAAGTTTAAAAGTGATTTCCAAGAAATCCATCAGTGTAGTCAGTATGGGATTTGGATCAGGATTTCTTGGGCATTTTTAAAAGAAATAATATTGGAGCTTTTGGTTATGTCAAGGATCTTGGCAAGTGATTAACTCCTTTAGGACTTTCTCAGCTGGCATCAGTTCTGGGCCATCAGATATAACATCAGGCCATCACTTTCATGCCCATGTTTTCTTGGACATGGTATATTAAGATAGCAAAAGTGTCAGCCAGTTTGCTTGAGAATAATGGGATCGTGTCCCCGTGCATTATGAGCAGGCAGCTCATTTTGTCATGTTAAAAATGGATTGAACTTCTTGGGCAATTTCTTGGCTGGCTGTCCTCTAATGTCAGTTGGAAACATGAGGCAGTGTTGACTCCTTGGCAGTCAGTCTTGCTACCTGGTCAGCATGAACAGACAAACTAAGGAAATATTCCAGCAGCAAAGCTTGCAATGACCATGAAGTAGCACAGTCTGGGACCACATCTGCAGCAGCAGTTTGCTCAGAACGCTTGTTAGGAGTTCTTACTGGCTTGCAAAAATGACAAGGTTTAGCAAAACATTTCACTTCTGCATTCGTATGGATTTAACAAGGAGTATTTTAAGAAAATCACAGGAGTGACTTGTGGCCTACACAACCCTCAAATGAACAAGTGTACATGTTAACTATGGAAAATTTTGATTCCTGCAAACAGTAGGAAACTCTTCTCTGTAATTCATGCATCATTTTATCTGTTGCTATTAAAACCCTTGAATGAGGCATTAGGGGCTTCATTCCTATGCATGACAGGATTACATCAAGGCAGTAAGCTTTTCACAAATAACCAGAAGTGGTGTCTGTAGCTGTGAACTACCACAGAGCTGAATGTGACTTGTCAAATAGTTTTGGAGGCCTCTATGTCCTGGCAAGTCTATTGCCATGAAACTCCCATGATGAAAAGGTAGTGAAGTTCACCACTTGTTTCCTTTTTATATGGTAGAAGCTAAGCTATCCAAGGAATGCCTGTCTGGGTTTTGGCATAGGGGCTTAATGGATTATCCCTATCAGTATCTGTGAGATTGATGCCAGCTGCAATGATGCAGCAGTCCAAGAAGAATGGCACTAGCCCCACCACTTTTACATTTTTCCTTTATAACTTAGATACTTGGTTTCTTAATAATCTCCAAATTTCTTTAAGTTTTCTTTGAGTTCATATTTCTTTAAGTTCTTTAAGAAAATATGCAACAGACAGACAGACACGCACACCCTCCCCCCACCCCAGACAGAAACATTATTGAAGAATATCTGGAAAGCAGAATTTTCGGAATTCATTGCAAAATTATCGATGCAGCAGAAATTCCAAATTGGAGATGCCTGACTCCCCACCAAGATGGTAGAGTCAGTCTTAAAGAATAAGGTGGCATTGGTAAGAGTACATGGATAAATATGATCCACTGGAAAAGAACTAGTGTGGCCTCTGTAAAGGGAAGTCTGATAGCATTCTGTAAGAGTGTCAATAAGCCTGTGGATAAAGGGGTTCCAGCGGACATGTTACACTAGGATTTTCAGAAGGTCCTTGATGATGTTCTGCACCAGAACATTTTAAAGACATAAAATTGCTGTGGGGTTAGAGGAAAAGGTCATTTTCAAACTGAAAGCTGATTAAAGTTTAGGAAGCTAAGAGTCACTTAGTGCCACTTTTTGTGATGGAGAAAAGTCAGCAGTAGCATCCTTTTGGGATCACTGCTCGGACCAGTTTGATTCTGAATCTTTGTCAGTGGCAGAACAGGGAGCGAAGAGTGAAATCTCTAATTTTTGGATAATCAGTTTTGGGTAATCAAATGCTACACCAATGGTGAAGAACATCCAAACAACCTCATAAAACTGAATGAACAAAAAGGTGGTGGATACACTTCACTCTAGGTAAATGTGAGGTAATTCATCTAGGACAAAGTGATCTTAACCAGGCCAGCACTGTGCTGGACTCTGAACTGTAAGTTATCACTTTCATAAAAGAAATCTTGAAGTCATTATCAGTGATTCCCTGAAATTCTTGGCTTAATGTGCTGAAGCAGATAAAAAGCCAACAAAATCATGGGCATCAGCAGGAATGATATTGTGAACAAGACCGAAGATGCATTTTGCTCATGTGTAAAACTGGTGTGTCCACATCTTGAGTGCTGGGCACAGTTCTGGTCTCTGCATCTGAAGAAGCATATAGTGGAGTTAGAGACTGCCCAGAAAAGGATAACTAAAATGATCAAGGCAAGAGAACAATTATCTTAGAAGGAGAGGTTAAAAATCCTGAGACTCTTCAGTTTGGAAACAAAAAGGCTGCAGAGGGATATGATTCAGGTCTGTATCACATGAAGGTGATGTATAAACTAAATGATGAACTGTTACTCAGCAAATCCTGTAATACTAGAACTAGGAAGCACTTTGTGAAACTAGTCGATCATTTCAAAGACATAAAGTAATCCTTGATAAGGCAGGTAATGAACTTTTGGACTTTCTTACCCAGGCATAGTGTCAGCAGGTTCAAAAAGTGATTAGACAGATTCACAGACGAAGTCTATAAACAGATATTAAAAGGAACAGGCAAGGATATACCCTCTAGCACTAACACCACTGCAGTTCCTGAAGGGGTAAGAGGGAAAGGGACCGCAGAAAGTGGTTAGCATCACCTGCTCTCCCTAAACAGCATCACCTGATGTCCTGTGGTGTCCTTGCCAATGATCAGCTGTTCGTATATTTGAGTTAGGTCTAATTTTATGACAAGTTTTCCCTCAGCAATAACACTGCATGACCAATTTACAGCCGGTGCTGATACGAGGTACTCTTAAGACTGGTATTCGTGCACGTATGATTACCACACATTGCATGACACCGTTTGGCTTCTAACTTGGTACAACTGATGTAGCATGTTTGTGAAGCTTGCTCTGGGGCTTCTTTGCCAACAAGATGCTCAAGTTCTGTGTCAGTCTTTGGGTGAAGGGGAAGAGGTGTTCTGTACAGACCAGCACAGGCAAGATGCTGTAGTGGAACAATGCTAGTCCTCTTTGATAAAGTCCCCATTTTGAGAAAGCACTTGAGGGAATTAAAGTTATTTCTTAGGGGCTCTTGACTGCAAGGAGGTTCTTGCTGAATGAATTCCTCTTTGAACAGTGCCATAGTGAAAACTTCACCTTGCAACTTCCAAAGGTATCGCTGTCATGACCCCTGTAGTCTCAGAGATAGAACAGGGTGGTATTGACCCTACTATACAGAATAATGCACAAAGGAAGGATTTAAGGTGTCTCCATTGGCAATTGTCACCCCTCAGCTGGATCTGACTTCCATTTTGCAGCTTTTTTCATTAGCCAGTACAGTCAGTGCTATGGAGATGTAGGAAAAGTCTCCTCATTTTATTGCTGAAGAAAATAAGAATAATTGTTGCCCTTGGATCAGCAGACTTCTGTGTTTCCCATGGTTCTTTTTCTTTCCAGAAATGATTCTCACTGTCTTGGAATGAGTGTCTTGCTAAATAAAGACTATCACAGATGTCCTCCCCAGCCTCAGCAGAGACTTGGGTGATTGGTCTTGGCTGATGATACTGATGTGGCTGAGTTCCCAAAGTTCCAGTGAGTTTCTCAATGACAACTGTGATGACAAAATGTGCTTGTAGGGGTTTCCAAAACATGAATTTCCTTTATACATATTTGCGTTCATTCAGTGCAAAAGGCCTTTTCCTGGGTGACTGCAAAGTAAATTGCACTAAGGAAGGAGATACAAAAATCTCTCTCCATCTCCCTCTCATCTTGCCATCTCCAGAGGAGTCAATTTCTCAACAAGCGGCTGAAGTTTCGTTGCTCAGATACATGAGGCAGTCCGATAGGCAACACAGGTGACAACGGCCCTGTTAGCTTGCTGATTTTGCTTGTGAAATTGAAATCTGTGGCCAGTGGCTAACGATGTAGTAGGCAAGAAATGTGCCTTCAGCAAGGCTACAATTTCACTGTATTTCTCCATGTGAGGCACAGCAAGAACTATGAGCAATGCTATGATGACAAATGTCTTCATACCACAGAACTACAAAGGGAATAGTCTGTTTCTGATTGGGACTGTCTATCTAGTTGGCTTCAAGACAGTATAAAAGTCATGCATAAGAATCCCATGATACGGCTTGAATTCCTCAGTCTGTCCCAGAGTTGTCATCTCAAATTGCAGGAGGGCACATTCATTTGTATCCTGCAGTGGCAGGGCTTTTATTGCAAGTGCTTGCTGGTTGAAGACTCCGTTCACCTCTCAGTGGCTCCAGAAGTCTTGCTGCTTGTCCCTATTCCTCAGCAGGATCCAGTCCTGATGATGACAAATTTGATGGCATATTTATGGAAAAGATTGCACAGACTTGAAGCAGCAAGCAAACATAACTTTTTCATTGTCAGTACTATGAGTTACAGCAGTGAGTGAATGGCTGTCCTGCATTCCCCTGGCTGTTGCTGGATGAAGAAAGAGGAGAAGGAACAGGATGCAATATGATTTTTTTTTCTTTGGTATAAACAAGAAACAGAGCACCTCAGATAGATAGGCATTAATGCCACATAAAACTGAGGTGCTTTTATAATGCATACAAAGCATGTATCTTCACCTGAGGGGAATATGGAAAGACTGTGCACCAAAGAATTGATTATTGCTTCTTTGAAACTAGAGCAATTCAAGTGTGAGCCTGCTTGAAATGCTTGTTGGAAACCTCCTTCTGACTAGAAACATTGAGAGACAATTTGTCATGTTGATATTTGCCATCAAGAGCCAAAGGATAGAGAGAGAGATTTTAACCTCTCGTCTTCCAAAGGAGAGGAGGAAACTCCCAGGTTCAGTGTTTCCATGAACGAAAGAGGGACCCACCATGGGCTTCTGTCACCTTCTTTCAGCCACAAAACTGGGATGGAGCAAAAGCAGGAAAACCTCTGCACATAAATGTGAAGTGAAGTGGTTTGGTTTCTGCCTAGCACAGGACAACATTCTAGCAAACATATGGCCACCAGTCTAGTTACCTTTAAACAGTGAGAGAAAATCCATTAAACAGAAGAAAAAGCTACTGTGGAAACACAGGTGGTATGCAACAACCACTTCTGGGTATGCATTTCTTAGGGAAAAACACAGGAGTGACTTTACTTACCGACTATCTAGACTGTCTAACCGGCTCTCCATACAGATAAGTTGGTGCACAGAAAAAGTGTGGGGGATGATGCCGACAGAGGAAGTAGGAGCAGAAAAAGCACACACTTTATTTATGCAGAAAGAGTAGGCCCTCAAAGCTACAAAACAGGCTAATTGTTTAATTTAATGGGAAATTGTGGGAGAAAACGCTTATTGAGGTAAATTGCCGCTGGGAGAACAAATTTAGAAATTTCTTTACTTAAGTGCCTTGCAAATCTGGCTGATGCTGAAATACAGCTTTGGAGTCTAATTTGAAGATACCCGTTTATCTTCACCTGAAGGAAGAGTTACCAGACAATACCGAAAGAGCCTGAAGAAAAGCCTTGGGGAAACTTGTGTGCATTAGTTTTGGGTAGTGTGGTTTTACAGCAGGATGCGACAGCCAGTTCTGGTCTGCACCTGGCAGCCGTCAGGTGCTCTCCTCCCAAATACCCGCAAAGTCGTTTCTTCAGCTTTTGTCCCTGATGCATTTCCCAAGTGGTAGGAGAAAATTGTGACGGGTGGGGTAAAAGTTTCTGTCTCCCACACTCCTGTGAGATTTGTTTTTTAAAGGAAGATGTGACAGGAAAGTTCCCGGTAGCTCACTGTAAGGATTTTTATCCAATGCCTACTGGTGTTTGTTTATTCTAAGTAGTATTACTTACATCTGCTTAAAGGATGTAATAAAAACCCTTAAAATTATTATGGGAGCATCTACCTTGATTAGCTCTTGGCAGGTAGGACTGCCCATTGTCACTCCTCCTCAGTTGTACCCCCCATAAGGAGTACAATATTTGATCATTAAAGCCACAAGAAATATCTCACATTACTCAAATAAGACGGTACTTTCCATTTTAGTTTACCTCAGGCAAATTAAACAGGCCCCCTTGAAACAGTGACAAGAAGAGTTATAGGAGCTTAGCACCAGACACCAATTATGATTTGAGAACTAAATGCCATAATTTACAAGACGTATACTTTAATCTAAAGCAACTCAAATATGTGGCTGGATAAAGAAAAAAGGTAAGGGTAAACTCTGTAATTATAATAAATCGGTGTACTGAGGAAGTGTGTACCTTTGAGGTATATTCTTTTATTCTGCAATTAACTTTCAAGTGTTTTGCTAAATACCACCCCCTTCCACACACACGTACAAAAACTTCCTTGCATTCTCATTTTCCCCAGCCCTCTGAGTAAGTATTTATTTCCACAGACACTTTTCCTCCTGTCTGTGGATGATAGGTGTTCCAGTAGCTGTGCATGGCAGCTTTCCCCCTGGCTCTGGACTTTTCACAGATACTCCGTAATGGCCCAGTTCTGCCTTCAGGAACAGCAGCAGGAGCAGTATTCGTACATGCCGCTCGGCGCAGAGCTGGAGCAGTGCTGAGTGCTTTTGAAAAATCTTATTGCAAACTTCTCCAGCATAAAGCAAGCTTCAAACAAAAATACAATTTTCGCTAATATATAAGTAACGTGTATTTGTATACTTGGCTTTACATTGCTATCTGATAAATAAAATCATGCTCCTTCTATTTTTCCTTTAATATATTCAAAGGACAGCCTAATGCATCCTTTCAAGTGCTTTATTTATACAAACCTCTGCTTTTGCCATATTTCTGCCATCTGCAATAGACTTTTAGGATGTATTAATAATAAACCATCTTGAATTTCTCCATGCTCTTGCTAACAAAGATAAGTGAGAATTCCTTTGCTTTTTAAGACAGAACAGTAGCCTCTTCTAATTTAGAAAATTATGTGCCAGAACCAGACAAGTGAAGAGGAAAGGAGAAGAGACTGTTAAAAGTGGAGCTTTGTGAGTATAAGATGAATGTGTCAAGGTTAAAGTATCCCTCTAATCCCAGAGTCAGGAAGGAAAGCTGCAGCTAATAAAGTCCATCCATGCAGTTTTATTCACTTGCATGCACTTTACTAAAGGAAGAGGTACAGTCTGGAGACCAATTACAAATCACTCGTCTGATTCTTTTAATCCCTTCATTTCCATATCTGATCAAAATAAAGATTTATTTTTTCCTATGCCTAAGGAAAGAAAAAATCCTAAATTTATGTGCAATGCATTGTTTTCTGTTATTGACGTGCAACCTCATATTTTATTCTGAAGCTTTTCTGTTCCTCTGGCTATCAGTTTCTCGTGGCTACGCATGGGTCTAGATTTATGTTTGTTCAGCATTGTTTTTTGATGGTTTGACATGGTTTGGAAAAATTGGGACCATAAAGCTCAATTCCATTAGAGAGCCCCTGCTTTAGATTGCCCCTTGGCAATCCCCACTGAAACCAGTGCCTGTAAACTCGAAGGACAAGCATATGCACAGCAGCAGACCAAACTGATCCCTTAGTATTTTCTGGTTATGCAAGTGTATTTCTGTTTTCAAAATACCATAGTGTTTTCTAAAAATTTGGAGATGAATTGTGGTACAGCTGCACCCACAGTTTTAGCCACAGGTGATCAGAGACAGCGTGAAGGACTTGCAGTATTTAGGGTAAGAGCAGGGGAGAACACTGCATTGCTGAGGATCCACCTTTGACAGATCACGTATTGGGGAATGGTACGTGGGAGCGGTGCAGGGCAAGGCGAGGGGGGTCCCTCTCCTCACCTAAGGGCATTTCAGCTACTGGTGGTCGTCAAGGAATGCAGTGAATGGTTCAGAAGCTCGAAGTAGTTTATTCAGCACTGTGATGAAGGACAGAGAAGGTTAAAAACAGAAAAAACACAACTTAAGGGCATTTGAGTGCCAAAGTCTGCAAAAGCCTCTGTGTATGTGTTAGTGTTTGGACACAAATAGAGACTTGTTAAAGAAGCTCCTGTCTTGATTGTAAAAAGATGGAGCACTTAATTGATCCTCTCACTCATTAAGGATATGTAATATCATTCTCCATTTTAGAAATTTGCTCTCTGCCTTTCATTGGTCCTTTGAGTGATCTCTTCAAATATGGCTTTTTTTCTACCCAAACCTAATTAATAGCCTATATTATCTTCTCGGTAGTGCAGCGTGAGTGAACATGACAGTTACTTCTGGCATTCAGTGTGGTAGAACATGTATTTTATTCTCTTAATCATTACGCTCCAGATGCAAGAAATGCCCCACATCAATGAAGTGAGCTTCAGCATAAGTCTGCTGTGCAGGTGCTAACTCTGCAAGCTCTTTCTGCTCCTTATCACTCATTCCCTCCCTGTTGTTCTTTCACTCTGAGACTGTGTGTCTAATGCTGCTACCCAGCAATGAGAATAAAGTGGGTGCCTGCGAGACAGCAAACCCTGAAGTCTGACTGTTGTGCTGCTGGTGATAAGATGTAAGCTAAGATTGCATAAATTTTCCAGCAAAGAAGTCTAGCTGCAAGTGAGATACTCTGAGCAAAGCTCGCAGGGTTTGATTCTGTCCTCAGATAGGGAGAGCCCCAGCGGTGCGGAGTACCTTATCAGATCAACCACCTGATTTTACAAGATTTGCAGAATGCTGTGCCCTTAAGCTAAGGCAGATGCTGAGCACTGGGTAAGCGCTGCACTTTCATTCAGTGATGGTGTAATTTCTTAATACCTTACACTGTCACTTAGAAACCATGCCTCGTGTTAGAGGGACTCACTGTAGTGCCACACCAGTCTCCATTGCTGACTCGGCTCTGTTGAGAATTCTCTATTGAGAATTACCTGAATGTTGTGAATTAGTGAGAAAAAGCCAGACAGATTCTGTTTGGATGCCCAAGAAGAAATCCACTATGCAAAAAAGTTTGTACTGACCTTGCAGTCATGCAGTGGCCAGCTGTCTGCTCTGGGCTGATGTACTTAGCACAGCTTGCTTTACATGGCCAGGAACAGAGAATAAATGGTTATTTAAATGATGTGTGTATGGAGATAATGAGAAGCAGTGAATGCCACTTAAAGCTCTTGCACTGTGGTGTGGTTTGCTTAAATGCCTGGACAATCACCCTCTCCTGATATTTACCTGCTTTTTTGCCATTTCTCTCTGCATTGTCTTATTAACCCAAACATACTGTGAGCCTGGTCCACGGGTTGAATTGGGTTTGCAGGAATTGTCAGCACTACTGAGCTTATCCATTTGTATGGGAATATTGAATATCTTTGTTAACATCTGACAGTATTTTCACTCTTTACTGTTCCCTGGATTTTCACAGTTCTGTGACAAGTATGAACCATTCCCTAATTTGGCATTACTAGGCTAGGATAATGTTACTGAAACCTGTTGACTGGTCAGTCTTCGTGTGCTTTTGTTTCTAATGTGTGTTTTGTGTTTAGAGAGGGAAGTAAAGTTTGCAGGAGAAAAAGAAAATGCAAATGGCTGGTTACGTTTGAATTTGTAGCCCACTGTGTTACTTGTGGGAATAAATCTGGTATGATTGTGGATGAAAGTTTCAAAACGGTGTGGTGGATCTATTGCTTTTGGAAGATACATGCCTAAACCTGCGTGACTGGCTTGATGTTCTCAATCCACATTTTGAAGCATTTGCAAAAAGTGGCAGAGCTGGAGCTCCTCGTCGCTCCTTTTGTTCTAGGTCATCTCTTGACAAAGGTTTCTAGGCACCCAAGCCGCTTTTCAAAGTGGGGTGAGGATCTAAAGCCATTTAGACGTCTTCACTCCCTGTCAAGTAACCAGGCAACGAGGTCTGAGCCGTCCAGATCAGTCTGCACCTGGGGCAATAATTCTCTACAAACCTTTCCTGTGTTACTGCATGCTCGCTGTTTCTGCCCTTGATCTCAAGCATCTGGGTTGCATCTCTGTGCTGGACCATGTCAAGATGCTTTCCTAGTCCATCAGATCCATTGTGGGAGACCTTGTGAAAGGGCATTGGCAGGCTCATATGATTTTTGTCTGCATTGCAGAAGTTGTGATTCTAGAGGAGTGAAGCTAAAAGAGTCTACAAGTTGCAGTTTTTGGAATAAGATTTAGGTGCATAGATCATTATATGCACTTGAAAACTTCTATTTTTGCTCTTAATTGTTAGAATTTCCAGCATATTTTTGAGTTTGGCATGATTTCTTTCCTTTGCATGCATGAAATACTTGCCCATACCTCTTCATGTGTCTGTATTTATACATATGCTACAAATAAAAGCAGATTTGAGGGCAAACACTGTAAAATATTGCCTAAGGATTTAAGCTGAGATTGTAATATGTTGCTTGAAGGCTCTGGACAATATTGCTTGAACAAAGGAACTCTTTTAATCCAAAAGGGTTTGTTTACTGTAATGACTCTCAAACCCAATCAATATTTGTTTTATTAACCTGTTGGGTGGATTCAGTTTAAAGTCTTACTGTAGTTTGTTTGAAGTGGTTTGTACTTGGAAGCTCTGTGAGAGGTAAACAATGCTGAGAGTCACAGCAACAGTGGCCTATTGTATTGAGCTATTCCCTTTTGTACGGAGACTGTTGACCACTTGTGTTGTTTTTGAGGCTATCAGCATATGCTTCTTTCCTGACACAACCTCAAGCATTCAAAAGTCCCAAAGTTTGGTAAATATTTATCGAGATGCTTTAAAAATATTTTTCTCGCAAGTGTTTGCTGGCTCTGCTGTGCAGTTTTCTTCTCTTTTAATATTGTAGTACAGATGCACGAGGAGGTGAACAAGACCATTGTTCATGAACATCAAGAGCAATGCAGCTGTGCCTGATTATATTAAATCATATGATGACGTCCCATTTTTGACATATGCAGCTTCTCTTTATTGTAAATTAATCACCCTAAGAATCTATATTCATTAGTTAGAACATTAGTGTTTTGCCTCTTTATGTTTTGCATTATTTAGAATCATCATGGGCTGAGTTGTTTATTTACATAATTAGCTCCATATGCCTTCACTACATTCAACATATGGTTGCAACTATGCAGGACTCCTGTCCCTTTAAGAAGCTGCGCTGGCCCTGAAGGCAAGCCTGGAAGATCTCCTCTGGGTATCTTCATGAGCCTACAGTCTTCAGCACCTTGAATGGCGATGCGGCCGCCACTTTGGACTTAAAATATACCTTTCCTCTTTAATTGGGATAAAAAATGAAAATATCCATGCCGGCGATTGCCCGTGATAGCAATGCTCACCAGTGAGAGGTTGCGTGGGGAGGACCAAACCGTTCTGCAAAACCCTGGTATTGTCTTAGCTGCAAGGGAGCAGCCTTCTCAAAAGCCGACTGTGGCCTCAATTCGTTATGATTTTGAGGCATCTGTAGTCCTGCCAGACTTTCATGCTCAAAAATCCTGAGCTACCCTCCAACATAATGTGAGGTTGATGGCAAGATCATGAGATTTTAAAAAAAAAAAAAAAAAAATCAATTCTGGATTCTTTTATTTGCCCTTTGATGTTCAAGCCCTTGGTGGTTCCCATTTCCAAGCTTTTGTCTGAGAATATGAACACTAGAAACTTTGCTTTAAACGAAAGCTGAGAATAATCCAAAATTACATGATCCCCAGGACCTATGGCTTTGACCTTCCCCTGTATCCCAGATTTGAATATTGCAGCATTTGAAATCCCGGCTTGTGGTCACTCTTTGGTTGTCTCCATCAGTGCTGCTGCGGGTGTGCCTCGTAAAGCAGCCACCCTGCTCCTCTGATCCTCCATCTGCTCCTCAGCTGATCATCAAGGGGATGAAGTCTACGTGCTCCGAGCCGGGGCAGGGAAGCGCCGAGCGGAGGAATAAAGCAGCAGCGGGTTTGTAGCTCAGCAGGAAGGAAAACTGCAGACCTGCGTGCAGAAAACGTGTGAAAGGGAAACATTAAAAAGGGGGCAGACAAAGGTTAAAGAGAAGGAACAGGCAACCTAAACACGGTTAGGTGCAAGAGGGACCCGCTGTCTTCTTCAGTTTTTACTTTGTTTCCATGAAGTGCCACTAAAGCAGCCTTGCTCTGGTATTGGTATTTTCTACATTGTTATCAGAGTTTCCACGTGTGCCTATGGAGTGAACGATAGTACCCAAGCGCTGGCAGCACCTAAGCTACCCGTCTGAGTTTAGACCTGAAATACAATTTGGGAGCATGGTTCCCCAGTGAATGCTTCAAAACAGTGAAGGGTGCTTAAAGGTGTGTTAGTCAGGGGACATAAAATTCTCCTGTAGCTGCTGCTTCCTTCTGATTTTAGATTCTGTTTCATGAAAGTACTAATACTGCCCCAGATCTGCAACACGTATGGCGGGTGGTTAGAAAGGGAGCTCGGTACAGCCAGGAGAGCTGTGCCAGCCGTCCTGTCAGTAGCAGAGCGCTGCTCTGTTATTTACCAATTTTATTCCCCAAACCCTCAGGGATTTGGGAAGAATTACTGCCCCTTTCCAAAGGCTACCAACACTCAGGCAGATTAAAGACCTTGCTCAAGGTTGCACACAGAGTCTGTACTTAACCTGACAAATGAATTTAAGCCTCCCGAGTCCTAATCCAGAGCCCTTTCTACTAGAGCAAAGATAACTAATCTGAGCTCTTGAACTATATGCGGCATGAGACTGCTTTCGGCAGGGCTGGCATGTGAAGGCAGCAGCGCGCTGCTGGCATGGGCTGACCAGAGCCCTCTCCCAGCTGTGAGGTGAGGTGAGCTAGCGCTGGGGCGGCCCTCTTTGCCCCCCTGTAGTAAAGTGGTGGAAAGTGCAGAGCCATCATGTTCAGCCTTTAGAGTTTGCCCAGGGTTTCCCAACCGCTGCCCTGTTGAATGGCATCGTCTCAGCCAGGGACCCGGGACATCGTTAGTGCCCCAGCCGTGCTTTCACCTCATATCACAGCGAAAGGTAAGCATGATGACCACAGAAAGGAGACGTAGGACCGTGGGCCAGAAAGGAGCTGGGAATGAATTTAGGTACAGTCTTTGTGCCTTGTAGCTCTGCCCCTAAAAGACTTTAATATGCAGTTAGTAAACACAGCAAGTTTTGCCACACTGCTGTGAACCATTTTTCCCATGCCGTACTTAGCTTACATATGAATGTTGGGCAGATTTACCCCATCTATGACTACAGTGAATTTACAAAGTGTACGTATCTTCTTCTCCTCCTTCTCCAACGTGTGCTTCATCCTCAAGCTTCCAACCTGATCCCCTTTTGCTCCCCAGGGTTTAGTTCCCTTGCGCTGTTACAGTGGCTTTGCAGGCTTGGCTGATACACTGCTCGCCTGGCTACAAATGTCTGCAGAGAAGCATCCTGCATATGGCCGATATGATTCACTTTGCACAAGTGAACACACTCTAACAGCTTTAAGCAATTGGTAATTGCGCTCAGGCTCTGCCCTTTCCAAGGTTTGCCAGCCCAGTGACTACAATAAGGCATACCAAGCATGATCTATGGTACACGTTGGCCAGAAGATGTTGTCCTGGGCTAAGTATTGCTGTCGATCATGGGCCATCCCATATCTACTCACAGAGAACACCACAGTGGAGTGCAGCATTAAATCTGCTCTCTGCAATTATACTGAATGCCATTCATTTTGGACAATGCACAAGAATGGTTTTTGTTATTCATTACCAAGTCCTCTGAGGATTTGCCTTTTTTTTCTCTTTCTTCTGGTGATTGTTCTAAAACCCTTGAATCTTTAATTAGAATGAAAATTTGCTTTATTGCTCAAGAGTCTTAACAATATAGCAATTTGGATGAAATGCTCACAGTCCAGACACAGCTCAGCATGCTCCCTTCTACACTCTTCTCACCCCACCACTCTCCCATGTGCTACGCATACGTGTCCACTTTTCTTGCCCCCTGCAAATAAATTCAGTCCCAAGACTTCCACACAGAGAGGTGCCGTACAAGCCCCACTGCATGTCCAGCTGCCTTCTCTACCTCCAGCTTGCTCCTTTTTCTTTGCAATTGCTCTGTGTATTCCCTTTTCTTACCCCTCCTCTCCCTAATGCCTCCCGCACTGGTGTCCTGACACTGAGGTCCTGACACTGTGACTACCACTGCGGGGAAAAGAGCACAGCACTTACTTCTTGGTGTCTGGGTTTTTCTCCTGGCTGGAGCGGTAAGAAGAGCATCCCTTGAACGCTGACTTGTTTTGGACTTTCAGAAAGAAACACTTTTCCAATGGACTTGAGCTTAGTGTTGTGAACCCCTGCATAAATTAGTGGTTTAAAAAAATAATGATCTTTACTGAAAGCATATAAAATATTTTCCTTTTTGACAAAGTTACTTGAGTAACTCTATATCACTTTGTCACCCAGCCTTTAGAAGTGCTAAAGCAGGCGATAATCCCTGAGTCCATAGGTCGCTTAGCTTTTCTCCCCTGACGCATAAGGATTGCTCATTCATCAGATACATTTTTTTCCCTTCTAGTAAAAAGGGACAGGAAAAGTTGAAACAAAGATGACTTTATTCCTGTTTTCTGCTTTCTCAATATTTTTTTTTGTCCAGGGCTTAAGTGCGAATAGTATTCCAAAAAAAGAAGAAAAAAAGAAGTGTGATTGAGTACAAGCTCCTGTTTAAACATGATAAATTTCAGGCTTCCAAGAGGACTTTTAAAGAACTAAATACAAGGATCTTAACTGAAAAGGAAAATTCATTTAATATCTTGACGCAGCCTTTTTTAGTATTTATTTTTACAAGGGACTATTCATGTGTGTGCATGATTTCTTAGCCTTACGTAAGTGACGTGCTTTTTTGCATCTATAAATATTCAGGTTAGCGCACGCAGGGCATTGATTTTATGGGTGATACCAAGTCGTACATTTGCTGCAGAAAGGCAAGTCGGATGCCTGGTTCGTAATTTTTTTTTTTTTAAAGTGTAATCCATGTGTTTCAAAACGCTTGCTTTGTTGTTGAAGAGATGGCCAGAAAAAAAGCTCAGCAGCTCGTATTTCACGCAACGGGGCTTTTACCGTCTCGGCATCGAGCAGAAAGATGAGTCTGCTCGTGATGTTTACCCACCTTGGGCTCGTGTTTGCCTAATATATATGAAAGAGATTCTGTTATCATCAGGCAGGCATTCCGGAGGAAACCCTTGCCGAGCCGCAGCCAAGGGAGGGGAGCGGGGGATGCTGGCTCCCACCCACCCACCCACCCGCCGCCGGCTCGGCGGCCGGGGTGTCTCCATCTCTCCAGCACCACCCAGCGGGACCCCCCGCGGGCGCCAGGGGGACTTGAGATTTAGGGGGACGCACTGGTGGTCTTACCAAAAAGCGTGGATATGTTCCTCCTCGTCGATCGTAATTTTTCCAGTCTGCGTTGGTATCTGCTCTGCTTGATCACGGATGTCGCTAGATAGCGGGGCTCAAGAGTGCTTCCTCTCGCATTTTACTACCGTTCTGCACGAGCTGGGAAAACCGCTGAGCTTATTTTTGCTTTGGCTTTCCCATCTGTGTAACACGTGCCATGGTTGAGTAAGGTTAATAGAAGGCATAAATAATCCCTAAATAAAGGCAAATGACCAAGAAATCCTGAACTCAGATCTTCTGATAAAGTTTTGCTACTTAACGTCTGAATTGCTCTCGGCTTTTGGTGCGGCTTTTCTGGCCCGCTCACCGCACACCAAGCCGAAGGCCGTGCCTGCTTCCCAGGGGAGCTGTGCTGCATGTGCCCTGGCCGGAGCAGAGAGTGTTTATTTAGAGTTAAAAAGTAACATTTGGCGGGTGGGAAGGGGAGATGCGGGAAACAGATTGGGGCAGGATGCTTCTGTAGCAGAGCAGATAGGTTGCTTAAAAATGCGAGGGAGCAGCTTGCCTGGCTTGTGACAGGATAGGACATAGGTGCTAGGAATACGCCCAGGGCTATGACTCCAGAAGTAGGGGTGCTTCAAAGCAGAAACTATCTCAGAACTGAAGCAGGATTTCCCCCTATATTAACTTAAAGGCAATAATGCCTGAAATTCTTTGTAGAAAAAAACCTAGCTGACAGATTTATGCTGGAGTTGCTTTAGCTTTTCTTGTTCTGGGCAGGAGGCGAGACTGCCCTGTAGCCTCCATGGGGACGTTTGGCACAGGCCATGCGCCAGCAACCCGCGACAGGAGCGCGCAAAATTGTCACGCTGATGTTTCACTGCAGGAAGCTGCTGGTTTCAAAGAAAAATCATAGTCGCTGTGTATTTGCATAAGGCAGAGCTCAGAGACCTTCTGGTAAGCAAAAGTAGAAATGTCTTTCCCCTAAATGCAAGCAGCGCTTGCTAATCAACTGGTGTGATGAATTTTTAGTCCTAGCTCAAAGAGGCCTTCCCAGTTAACCATGTCAGCCTGTTAATAACATGAAGGTGTCTTCTAATAGACTGGTCATAACTGGGTCCTGGGTTAAATATACTCAAAGGCCCTCAGGATATGATTAAAAACTTGTAAAAAACCACCACCTTAAGCTGCAATTCTGCCACTTTTCTGTCCCGCATCTCCTAAAGAAAGGAACAGCAATTCAGAATTTTCTTCCAAGTTTTATAAAATTTCAGTTTTCAATGTGCTTTATTAGAAACAAGGGCTTAAGTTTAACCACTGAACAGATACGGTTGTGAAGAAGTCAAACTTCCCCACAGACATGCCTTAGCTCTCACCTACTATCTGAGGCAGGCTCCACGCTGGATCACTACTGCGTTGGCAGTGACCATGCCTGGTAGCATCAGCTGCCATGTGAGATGCACACCTATCTGAATTCATGTTTTGGAGGGCACCAAGCAGACATCAGAAATTAATGTTGTTTGATCTTAGTTTCGCTACTGGATTAGGTCTCAAATAGCTGTCAGATTTGTGCCCTGATTTAACAGGGCACCCCAGCAGGCAATACCTTCCTCAGCATAGTTTTTTGTTAGGTTAGCGAGTCAGGCAAATAATCTTGTTAGAGTTTATGGAGGAGATAATCTCTCTGACTTCACGGAGGCTTCTTATATGTTTAGGGACCTTGCCTGATTCAGGCCCACAGACATTATCAGTCCCCCGATCTGTTATTTCTTTGTAAATTCAGTAGTAGTTTGGGGAGTTGTAAATTGTCATCCAGAATTTCTACCAAATCACATCTACCCTGGATTACTGATCTGTGTTTTTGCAGATCTGGCTGAGGATGAAATTTGAATCTGAGTAGCTGCCAAACAGGGCATCTGTCAAGAAATTTACATACTGTTATATTTCTGTAGTTCTGCACTCTATGTAAATAATATTTGCCTCCTGGCATCTTCCGCACAGAACTGATTTCCTCCCTGTGGTTTCTTGCCAGAATCTTGGCCATTTCAATAATTGAGACTCACACTGAGACCTCAGAAATGTTAATATGCAAAAGCACTAAAATCACAGAACACTGCATGATTATGACTATTCTAAAAACTGTATTAAGAATCAAATACGCCACAGCTAGAGAAACATCGCATTTCCTTGCCCCAGCTCTGCACCCCTTTGTAAAACAACAGATGGAAACTGGAACAACACCTGCTTAGTTGATATTTGCACTCTGGAGGAAGGTGGAGCTCCTTGGCCAGTACAACTATTCCAGCTCCATTTCACCCAGCACCAAAATAAGGGGAGCAGGGGATGCATCAGAGTGGTGAGAAGATAGGCTCGTCACCAGTTTCACCAATCCATATGTGACGCTAAATATCCCATAACCCACAGCCAGCTACTATAGTGCTCCTCTAGCTTAGTTCAGGAAATAGCAGCAACCTGAGAGTCAGGAATTTATAACCAGCTCCCTAAGGGTCTCTTTAATCTTGATCCAGGAGGGAATGAGTCTCTAGTCTTTATCAGCAGAATCTTCCCAGGCAGGGTCTGATTCTTGTCTCTGTGAGTGCTGTATCGATGAAATCATGTGTACATCTAGGCGGCTAAATAAAACAGGGCCAGGGAGCAAGCTGGACCACAGATTGCCTTTGCTGCCTAATTATTAGCACACTCCTGACACGAGCCAAGGAAAAGTGTACACGAGGACTATTCCCAACTGTAGGTATGGGGAACACTATGCCGTTTGGCTCCTTACAGCTTCTGTGGTTTGCTTACCTCCATCCACGACACCGGCCTCCTGGGCTTTGGATCCTTAGGAGGCCCCCTCGTGCCTACCTACCCCAGGGCATGCAACATATAACCTTAGCATCTTGTTATGAAATCTGGTAAGCTGCAACACATTATTGCACACACTTTGAACTGAAATAAACACATGAAAAATAGTAATTATGTATTAGACTGCAGGGCATCTGTGGAGCCTACGAAAGACCCTGGCAAGTGCTACACTGTGTGGTTAGGCCATAAAAGGTCCCTGGGCCTGTTTTATTAGCTTTATAGGCAAAGGTGCTGGCATTAAAAATTGTGTTACTATGTTTAGCATGCTCCAGACAATGTAAAAATTCAATGAGCTGTGTAATCCACAAAAAAAAATCAACCCATCACCATGTCCAAAAACAAGTAGAAGGGTTGTGCAATGTCTGTGCCTCTCTTTTGCACAGTATTTCATATTCTCTCCCATGTTAGCTACCCTGGTAGAGGCCCATTCTGTTTTCAAAGGAAAAGATATTTTATTACTTAAATGCATAAATCACAATATTATCTCTCTATCTTGATGAACTATGTTTTCTAATGAACACATGCATGTCTGTATTAATTGACACTCATTGAAGGGGAATTTGGTCCTCGTATTTTTGAAGCTGAACTGAAAGGCATTCATAATTCATTCTCATTATCAATTTAGCTTTGCAGGAAAAAAGTATAAGAGATAGGAGCTTCTTTGCTTTTTTCATGCCTTTTTGGGAAAGACACTATTGATATGTGATATGCAATGAGATAGAGGGAGTAAGTGTTTAGAGAGTGAAGATATATCGAATACCTAGACAAACTTGAACTGCTTTGAATTGTAGCACTATAAACCCAAACCAAACCTGCTGACTCTTAGTGAAGCAGCTTTGGTTTTACAAGGCTAGTTTTCTCTGGGCTGTTAAGAGTACAGACCAGAGGGTGATGAGAAAACCCACCATGTTGTGTCATATCTTAGCCACGTCTGTCTGAAAGGGAAGATTTATTTGCTTAAAATCTTCTTTCTGAAACTTAGCTGGTTTTGGTCAGTGCAGAACAGCGATATGGAGGTGCTCATTTGTTTGCGTGCTTGTTTTGTGGCGGCTGCAGCAGGAGCTCACCCAGCAGGCAGAGGTTAACGCACCCGAATCGCACACACTGTGCTCGTGCCTGCAGTCGGTGGGGATGACAGGCTTGGGTAAGGCTCTGCCCTAGCAGGGAGCATAAAGGGACCCTTCACCTGCGAAGCCTGAATAGGCAAGGCACCGAGCCGCGCAAAGGCATAACAAAAAAAGCAGGGGATGTGAGATGAAAGCACGTCGCCAGTTTGCTCCATGGGATCTGTGCCTGCGTCCTGTCGAACGTGAGTGGGATGGGGAGATCCCACCACAGCGGGAACGCTAAGAGTGGTGGCGTGTTGCATTGGCACAGGGTTGATCAGCAGTAGACTTGGGCAGGACCTACTTCATTTTCAAAGTGCTTAAAAGAGGCTGATGGTCAAAAGATTTTTGCAGCGGCCTCCTTCCCTCCCACTGCAAGATCATCCTAGCCTGTTGAGCTCTGGGGGGTGGCAGATGCTGCTGCTCCTTGCGTGACTTCCCAGAGCGCGGGAATTTTGCTGGAGTTCTCTGGATGAGGGGTGAGAAGCGTGCTGTCTTGCTGTTATATGATTATATTTTTCTCCAGCGGTTGTTTGTGGTAGGTTCACATAAATCAGTGAACAACTGGCCCTCATTATTTTTATAAAATCCTCTGCTTGATCAGATCATACTAGCAGAATCACTCTTTCTATTAATTGGTTTATTTCTTCAAAAGGGATTTTATTTTTTCCACGGTTCCACTGTATTTTCTGTGTATCTTCTGGAGCAAAAAGAAATCAATTCTTTGCACAAGTTGTTTCTTTCAAGAGCTCTTTCCTTGTTTAAGTGGGCTCCAGTGTATTAAGAACTGAGCTGGTTGCTGCTAGGTTAACAACATTTCCAAACATACTCCTTGGGTGTTTCTCTATATTAGCTAAGTTTAGGGAGTTGCCATGGAGGTGTATTTGCCGCCAGATGAGTCAGAATTATTTAAATATGTCTGTCTGGATCAGAAGGTTTTATTCCAAATTATGAAAGGTGTGCAAGCCTTCATCTTTGAACAGCCCCTGCAGCTCCCTTCCTGCCGACTTGCTGCCACTTTGTTCTCAAAGCACTTTCCCCTTTCAGGTCGTCTCCTGCTCTAGTGCCTTTGCGGGGGTGTCTTCTCTGCTTCCCCCGACTGGAATTGATGGCAATGAGCCTCTCCACCACAGACCTGGTCCAAACCTCTGAAATCAGTGGAAATCTTTTCTTTCTTTGGCTTCGCTAGGTGTTTTATTACCCACTCCCCGCCTGCCACCCTTCAAGGGAATTAGAAGTAGTTTCAGGGTTTCCCCCTTCTGAATCCCCAGTAAATGTGCAATGACTGGGATGTCCCCTCTCTTCCTGTGCTTTTGGCTTGCCCAATTTCTGTAGGACCTCGTTCTTCAGAACTGGGGTCTCCTCATCCAAAGAAATGTAAACAATAGCTTGAAAGAGCAATTTAGGGAAAGATTCCCTTTGCTGGGCGTTGCATCCATGGTTACCTTAAAAATATGCCCAATAAATCACAGGCCTGAGTGGAAGAAAGAAATATTAATAGAAGAGTGATTTTATGTGCTGAGAAGCCTCTTTCTTCTTCCCGAGGGCTGTGAGCTGGAACGCATTTGAAATTCTTCCGTAGCTTGTCGACAGCAGGAATAAGTACTCAGACCCGACACCGACAGAGCCCCATGCTGTTGTGGGCTTGCAATTGCAGCAGCTCTCTTTTGTCTTAGGTGGGCTTTCCTCTGTCTACAGGGACATTACATCTCCCTGAGCGTTGAGGTGTTTAGTGAACAATTGTTGCCTAGTTTCTTTTTATTTTTTCCACATCCTCTGAACTCCTATGCTATCAGAAAAGATACTATCAGTTACCCCTTTACACACACCCACATTGGTTCATCTCTGTAGCAAGTAGTATTAATTGCTAATGTCTGTAGAGTTGCACATACAAGTATGAAGACCAAAATAGTAAACAGATGTCAAGCATAATTATGATATACATATGTGCATATCTTCGTCTGTATGGAAAAAACAGCTTCAAAAATATTTTGGTTGTGGTCTTAATCCAAATTCACTTCACCAGCCTCAGGTTTTTGCAGAGCCACTTATCTCTAATTCCACATTACCTCAAAACAGGGATTTCCCATGTTACTTTTTACAATGCCAGAAGCGCTAGTCAAATGGAAATAGGTCTGATGCAGCCATATGGAATAGCATGACCTGAAATTGCTTGCTTTTGGCTGTGGACAACCTTGCTTTACCTTTATGAGAAAGCCTAGAGGAAAGCGAAATCGTTAAGAGTCTGAAGGTACAGCAAGGTGAACTCTGTGGTACTGAAGGCACAGAAGGGCAGATGCTCAGCTAATGTCACTATTCCCAAAGTTTTTCATTAAGGCTTTGTTAAATTAACCTCTTTTCCCAAATACACAGTGTTTCAAATTGCAGGCAAGACAGTATGAGCAGCAGGAGTGGTACCTGATTAGACAGGTGGACGCTCGACTCTGTTTCATGAGCATAGATTTTGACATAATATTTCTTCTGGTTAACTTCCGCACAACAGAAGGCTAAATGTAACTTTCAGTTTTCATTCTCAGCAAACTGTTGGGGTAAGGTTTGATAGGAATGTGTCTACCAAGCTTTCTTCAGAGACTGTCCTAGGCACATACATCTTGTCTACCTCCTACAGTTTGTGTTGTCAGTGACACGTGTTTCTCTTCTGACATACTCATGATGTGAAAATCAGTATAAAACAGGTTCTTACCCCTTTTCTTGGGTCACGTTGGTCTGTACTTGGGGGGGGACCTCTTACTATTCATGCAGAATCAGCCGTACTAGCACAGAGCAGCTCAGAAATTAGTGACAAACTGTTATGTCATTAATATGCAGAGCCAGAAGGACTGAAATATCTGTGGATGTGTGCTAATTTTTGATTGTGCTTTTTGTTGAAAAGGTGTTTCACATCTAAAAAGATTCTTTGCTCTCACAAAGCCTCACTTCTATCAAAAAGTTTTGGATCACCAAAAAATATCGTAAAATTTAAAAGCACTGAGTGACAAAGTTGTCACTCTCAAGAAATCTAGGAAGAAGCCACGTCAACATGGTCAGTCTGTGATTATTCCCATTTGCAGCAAAGTCAACTAAATAGTTAATTGTCCAGCAAATAGTTAATTGTCCACCAAATGTCTTCCTTCCTTGGGAGCAAAACATTCACTGTGCCACCTTTTGCAGTTTCCTCAAGCGTGATTTCACCCCAGTGCATGAGTTCAAAGTGCTAATAAGGAGAGAAGCAGATGAGGTATTCATCTTCCACCATATCCCAAGAGGTCTGGCGCATTTGGTCTTGTAACACTTGCAGCCTATGCGGTCTTGGGGGTTGGGACCCTCTGGTTGTTTGCGAATGGGGCTGACCCATTTGTCCTTCCTCGCCAGGATGTGACTGACTGGCAGCTCATACAGGTCTTGGCAATGATTACGCAGTGCAGGTCTCCTCTAGCAGAGCTTTCCATGAAGATGTGGAGCACCACAGCCTGAGGCGTTTGCCACCACGATGGTCTTTCTGCATGCAGAGTATCCATGTTCTCCTGCAAGCTGTAAGCTTGGAGAAAAGCAAGCACAGAAAATTTAGTAACCGCCTCCCCAGATAAACACAGATTTACAACTTGATAGATTTGTGGTCAAAAATCAACTTTAACTGATACTTACATTGCTTTTAATTTACTATATTCACCCTGTATAATAACTTTTGCTTGCTGCTGCTGCTAACTACATTAGGATATTGTCTTTTCTATTGCTCTTTACTGGGCATAGGAAAAGTACACAAACTTCTGAGCTGAAAACATTGAAACACATTTAGAAGAGAAACAGACTAACTGAAGACCTCGCTTCCACCCAGAAAGGTTGTGTCACCAAAATTATTGTAAAATTGAAGGGAATCAGCTTTTTAGTTTGCTTATGCTCTTCACATTAGAAACTTTAGAGGGATTTTTCAGGCACCTACCTGAGCTTTTTAATTGAGGAAACTTGGCTCCCTCTGTAGTCAGTGAGAAGAAAGAGAGAATCATGTCCAGATAGAAGTTCCAGCCTGAGAGATCAAAATTGGCTTATTATTTCCCATAAAGAATTAGACATCCTGCACCATAAATACATGTTGCAGGTTTCTGCAATTTGCTAATGCTTTCATGCATCTTTCACTTAGTTTCTCATTCTTTGAAAAAATCTTTACAAAAATATTGAGGAACCAGAGAAACTCACATGCAGGCTTTTTCACATATTCTAAGTTCAGGTCATGTATAAAGCTTCCTCTTTTGAGAATTTGGATTAATTATTCAAACTTTTAGAAGAGTCAACACTGGTCTCTGAAACTGAGCCTTGTATCTAGTGTCACAGCCAATTAATGCAAAACCCCCACAAAGTCGGCTCATCCATGCTATTTTATCTATATAAATGGGATTTCTGGTAACGGTTTCACACACCGTTCTTTAGCTTTTTCAGCCTCTTCTGCTGATTTGACATATAAATATCAGCCTATTTACAGTACACACAGAAGAAATTTTGAATATTGATGAGGTTTTCTTCTGCTTTAAATGTAAAGGGCATTGTGCCACATGAAAGCCTGCTTTCCCTCTCTCTTTCTAACATGTTACTTTACAGGGAAGTTAAATGACACTTTTCTTAAGTGACGAATGTGACCAAAAGGTTTGAGACCCTATAAATCAAGTGAGCATGCTTTTAAGTTGTCGTCTACCTTTTGCAGTGTGAGTTAGGTAAAAAATATCATATTATCTTCCATGACAACGTAGATACAGCTGGTAGGACTGGAAATATGTAATGAAAAAGTGTAACACCTGTCTACCTTGCTCTGGGGCCAAGCGCAAGTCTTCTCAGTTTACTCTTATGTTAGTGGGACATGGGAATTACTCATCTGCTGAGTAATCGACATTGCTCTCAGGTGGTTTTCCTTCTCTCTCCGAGATACACACACTCACACAAAAACAAAGGGGTCTTTTAAACTATTAGGATTTCTTTTGAGATTAGAAGATATTTTCACTACAGTATTTGACAAGAAATGGAAACAAAAATTCTCAAAATGTCTTTGGAAAATTTCAAGGTTTTTAAAACTAGTAAAAATAAGGTTTTTTCTCTTGAAATTGTTTTCAGGTTTTCAATAAAAATAAAAAATATATAAAACAGTATTTTTCATAAAAAAAGGATCTGTCCCTATCCAGAGATACATATTTTTTGTTTATTTTCTTTACGTATCAGTCTACCTTTGTTTCAGGCTGTTCATTTCAACAGATTACAAAACTGCATAGAACGAGTCCTGCCATTCTCGTCATAATTTTATCTGTAATATTACTGACTTCAGCATGGCTATTTGATAGTCTAGTTAAACTGAGTGGAGAAGGCATATCCTTCTTCCAACAGATGTTTTGTCAAATTCATATCTTACATCTATTCCCCTTTACAAAGTTCAATTAGCATTGCTGATTCATAAATTTTTGGCCAAGTCCAAACAAATCTCCCATTTATCCTATTAGAAACTTTGCTCTGCTCTAGGATTTTAGGATCATTATTCATTAAAAGGAACGCTTAACATTAGTAAAGTATGTTTTACTGACTAGTGCTTTTGGAAGGTTTGTTTTAATAGATTTTATAATTTAAGAACTGAGTTTGCACATCTTCCAACGTATCTTAAACTTTGCTTTATAAATTACTGCAAACTCACTGAGAATTAAAAAAGGGGCATCAGGAGCTAATATCGGTGATGAGAAGGATAAAAGCAGAAACCCAGCAGCAAATACTCTGCCTGTTTGAGCCAGAGATTTGAAACTTTCCCCAGCTTGTGGGTAATATCACATTTCCCCCTCCTCTGTCCCCACCCTCCTACTGAGATCAAAAGACAATATTCCTGCCTCTTTGCAAGCACTGTGCCATCTGCACAGCTCCATTTGTAGAAGCAAAGTCCGACTCATCCTCTGTTTCCTCACTTAGATGTATGATACAGTCTGTACTGCCAGAGATCTGATGTGGTAGGAGCAGTTTTCTTATGTGTGAGCCTAACAAATTGAAACCTGCCTTCTGTGCTCAGTCCTAGTTGAAACAGCTTCCCACAAAGTCAAGCATCAAGATCACAATCAGTGTTTTGAGGCAAAATATGAGCAATGCGTGCCTATTTTTTTTAAATGCCACAACTCTAGTGGACAGAAATGCTGTTTATTAAATATTTGTGGCCTGATGCAGTCATCTGCTCTTTTACTACTCTGAGGAAAGGTAAGATATATAGGAAGCCACAAGAAACATTCTTCAGATGGTGGCCTCTCCATCACCATTCGAACACGCGTTGAAACCCCAGCTGGCTGGAGGCCCAGCTGTCCCTGCGGCATGGCAAAGCAAAGCTTCCCATGGGTATTTCCAGGCCCATCAGTAGCACTGACAGAGGACAGAGGATGCCCCTCTTGAATGGTTATGGACCAAATCAGCTGGAGGAAAGAATTTTTAAAAGGAAGTAAAAGTGGTAATTGACAACTGGGTAGAAACAATTTCTGAGGTGGCCAACAGCCAGAACTGCACATTTGGAAACAAGGATTCTACTCATTTTAAAGAAAATACCTGCAAGTAAAACCAATGATTATTCAAACAAACAAAAAACCCCAAAGAAGATACAAGAGATGGGGCGGGGGAAACAATAAGAAAGTTCATAGCAATCTGTATAACTTAGGAGCTAGGATTTTAAGGAATAGAGGGAGAAAGGAATTCTTTCTAGAAAAAAACATGTCTGGTAGGGATAACTCAGGAATGATTTAGTCTCTTTGGAATCAAATTAGTGTTAATATATTAGAAGTATTGCTAATAATGCAGAAAAGATGAGAATGCTCAGAAAATATTTCACTTTCATGTTGGAAGTACCCAGACGATACTTCGCTTCGGTGTTGGGAAGATCCAGATAATGTCATCAGCTGTGGATGAAACACTTTTCAGTCCAACAGTAGCTCAGGAGAATTTAGTGTTAAGCAGGGAGTCTGAATGTGGACATTTTCAATCTGCAGGTCTTGTCACCCTGCTCTGTTGGTGAATCCAGGGCATCTCTCCATGTTTTCTAATGTTGTAGGTCAGCATTTGTTTATATGTGATCCTTTCCTGGTGTCGTCATTTGGACCCTGAAAACCCCTATGCTGCATTCCTTCCTGTGATCTCCATATCACGCTACAGGTTTCCTATCTGTTTGAATTACAGGGAATATATACCCACCTCTCAGAAAGTATCCCAAAAGTATGGATGTCAATAAAACTGAGACACCCAGGTCACAGTGGTGCAATCCTGTCTGAAACCTTGCAGTGCAGCTCCAACGCTATGGAGCTGGCTGTGGGAGATTGAGGTGTGTTCACTATGCCTCCATAGCAGAAATGCGTGGGTCTGCAAAAACTGAGCAGCCAGACCACAAATTGTCAGAAAATGCCTCTAGCCAGCAACAGCAACAGCTCCGGGCAGGTCTGGAGGTGGGCTGTGAGGAAGTGCAGTCCACTCTCACTACGCCCAGCCAGGGTCTGCTCTGAGCCAGCTCTCCTGAGCCAGGTCCTAAGCTCTACCAGTCCTCACTGCCCTTCCCAGCAGCAGAGGTGTGAATGGTGAGAGGATAACTGCACCGACGCTTCAGATGAGCTGTTTGTACATCCTACTCCTATACAATCATGCGTGAAGGCTGTTATGGAGCAGTTGCAGAGAGATGCACTTTCCATGCACCCCTATTGCACAGATGCATCTTCCACCTTCCACCACTCCCGCAAGGAGAAAGCATTATGTGCAATCTGCTACCTTTCCCCAAGGCTGGCTGAGACAAAGCCCTCCTCTGAACCCTGGCAGAGCAGAGAAAGCATCGCTACTATATATATGTGCAGTAATTGGCCCGCATACTACCCAGTTTTTCTTTATTCGGTCATGCCCTGTTGCACACTGGGACTGTGCTTTGTTTATGCTATCAGCAAATTAAAAAGGGGAAGTTCATCAGTGGGTTTGTACAAATTGTCCCTTGACTCAGCAGGAACAAGAATAAGCTGCCTCCATTTGAAGAGACTGTACAAACTGTCCGTATTTTCCTGCCCCTGTTCATAAAGCTCTTGAGAGTGCAGCACATTCAGCTGTTAAGAAAACTGCTGTAAGGTCTTTACAACACAGAGAAGAGAAAAACCAATCTGAGGTATGGTATTTTGGTTTAGTTCTCTGCTTCAGACAACTGGCTGCAGCCAGAGATAGCAGAGCCATTATGAAGTGACTGATTTCGTGGTAAGAAGCTGAACCCGCTACTGCTGCGCAGCACTTCATGCAAAACTTAGATTGCCTCTTTCCAAGTAGATGAAGATGCCTCTCTGTGCAATGAAAATCTCAATGTGGCGTCACCTTTACGGGCTATTATTGGGATGCACAGAATGATGGATGGTTAAGGGAATGAGATTAACAAGCAGTCACCTAAAATCTGCTCCCGTGGCCTGCACACGAAAGTTGTCCTGGTTTACCTATATACAGCTGGAGATGTTCATGTAGCAATGCAGTAAGACAATTTAGTAAGCAGCACAGTCCCTGCCTGCTGTGCTATGGCCAGAAGCAATGTGCTCTGCTGCAGCAGTCTCCTGAGGGGCACACTGAGGTCTAAGCCCTGCAGGACCCAGAGCTGGCTCCTTCCCTAGCCTCTCTTTTGAAGCAGAGCTATGGTGTAGGACACCACCACCTGTGAAGAGGACCACTATTGCCCACCTCCAGCACTTGGTCATGAGCCACCACACATACACACATCATGGGATTTTTTTTAAAAATGGCATTTTTTTAACGTGTCAACAGGGCTTTTGAGCCTTTAGGATGCATTGAGTTATATTTTCAAGTTCGCTTCAGATGGAAAACTTAAACATTTATTGCACTTAAAGGAAACTCCTATGTAATCCAACAGCTGGCTTTTTAAGAAACTGTCCCATATTTTTAGCCCAGGATTCCCTCTGTGGGTGACTCTTTCTTGGTTTTTGATGTTTTACCTTCGTTTAGTTCCCCCAATGTCAGCAGAGTCCTCTTTGTTTGCCCAGGGGAAGGCAGAACAGGACCCAGCCTGTTCTCCCCAAGAAGCAGAGCGGGGAGCCAGTGTACTAAAGCTCTGATTATTTCTCTGGCTCTGTATGTTTCCTGAGAGAGCTGGAAACAAAGTCATATACACAAGTTATTTAGCTGGAGGTGAGCTATGAAGTTAAAAAAAAAAAAAAAAAAAGAGTGAAAAAAGTTGTGGAGGGAAGGAAAGAAGACAGCAGGTGATGGCTTTTGTAACAGCAGACTAGAAAATGCTACTGTCTTTTAGGATATATCTAGGTGTATATTACAATCAGAAAACAAATTTCTGTGCTCTAGGCTGGTCTAGTTGCTCTGAAAGACGGTGTTCGATAGCTTTGGCTCAGTGAATGGATCACTTGGCTTTTGGGCAGGGTACAGGCAGAGCAGCTGTAGGCCTGTCCCCATATACTATGCAAGCCTACCCCTAGTCATTCTGATGTGACTACGGAAGGGCATTTTTGGGAGTGTAAGCCACATAGCGCTCTGCTGCTCTTACTGATTGCTGGGTACGCATGTGAAGCCTTCAGATGAGTAACAGCTGAAAGGGTTTGGTTCTCTTCCCATTAAAAATAAATTGCAAAAATTGTATTGATTTCAGTGCAGGAGGATTGGACCCTTAGCCTCCAAGAGGATATTTAATATATTCTGTTCTTAGCATCTTAATGGGATACAGCTATAGTATGCTGCACACGGAGCTGCATATGATACAGCTCCCTCAGGCTGCTTTACAATATGCTCTCCACTTCAGAGACTAGTACATAAATACAATTTACATGCTCTGTCTTTAGTCATGCCACAGTTTTGTCAACCACATCACATTTTTCTGCCTCGGGTTGCGGTGTGTGCTGTTAACACATGTCTCTGGACTCAGGTCAGTGAGCGCAGGGACAGCATTGCATTGCTTCTGCTTTCATGGGACTTTCCTGTCTTTTCTTGTCATGCAATTAACTTGCCTCATTCCTCTTTTAGCTTTTTTTTTTTTTTTCCCTACTGCATAACGTATATAGCCACTCCACCTTTTAACTCAAGTAGGCACCAAAGAGAGAAATAGTATGTGGTGTCAAGACCTCATCTATGGTACTGAATTCTGCTCAACCATGCCGATTTCCAGCTGCTAAAGAGTTAGCCCATGACAATTAGTCTCCTTAGCTTGATATTATTACCCTGAATTGAAGTGTAACAAAGCAAAATCCAGAAGGGCAAAATCCTTTTCTCTTAGAAGACTCTAAAGCTATATTTAATGTAAATGCAATGTAATTTGTCCAATTCATTCTACTTTATTTTTCAAGTAGATGTAACAAATGCTGAAATTTAGGAAAAATAAATACCTCTCTAGCATATGACTGTTCTGACTGAGATCTACTCAATTTCTTTCTCAAATTGCCACCAAATCTACTCATCTTTTTCAAATTTTCTTCCAGAAGATTTTTTTAAACCTGTGCTCCCTTAGAAATGATAGAAATTTCTCATAGGTTGAAGTCTCGATTAACCTTTCAACTCTTAAAAATTAACAAGGAAAAAACCTTTGGTCTCATTTTCAGAAATATATTCCCTAGCCATAGAGCTGGTCAACAGCTTTCCAATTTTCCATATGAAAGTTCATAAAAAATGGAGGGGGGAGAACAACCATCAATATCTTTTTCGTGTTTAACTAACACCCAACACATTGCAGTTGGAGAGGCTGGATGAAGTATTGGGTCAGGGGGTCTTTGCTGCTCCATGTCTCCATAGGCAAGGTTTCTCCCAAGATGCCGGCATTATTCTGAGATTTCCTTCCCTCTCTCCTTGGACTGATTTTGCCATAACCTAATGTATACAGCAATGAAATAGATGAAAGCTAACCAAGGGCACGCAGAAGGCAGTACAGCTGTAACTGCAAATCCCTTTTCCTCCATTCATGTTGACCGACCCCACCCCTTAGAAAAGCTTTTGTCTGAGAAAAACAAAATCAACATAAGACTATGTAGATACATGACTTGCTTTGTCTCCAGCAGCAGTAGTAGCTGGATGAACAAAGAGACTGCTCAGCTTCCTGTATTTTCTGGATTCAAAAATGGGGAGTACTTTACAATAACAGTTACTTCTTTCATCTCAGAAACACGCCTTCATAACGAAAGCATAGTTAAGTAGAAAATACAACTATGTCTCTTCCTGGTCTCTTTTGTAAACATTTAGTGGCATCACCTGTTTCTAACACATGAGCATTCATTTCCATCATTGTAAGTCTTTTAAATCAAAAGAGAATGAGAAATGTTAATGGCAAAAGGGAGAAAGGGCTTATCTCTGATAAGTTTCTTTCTCCACTGGACATCAAATCAAAATGTAAGACACAAATTGGTCTTCAAAACATAACTGCAGCTGAAAGGAACTTAGTAGTAGGCATACACTCACAGCCAGATTCTGGCCTCCAAATATGGTTTATGATGTACCATACAGATGAAGATGATCACCATATCCCTCTCTATTTACTCCTCCACTGTGTTTCTGCCTGGGGAGGGGGTGGGGTGTTAGACGAACTTCATTTGTCTGTGACACTCATAAAGGATGTTGATATTTTAGTAGGCGCTGAGGCTACTGCTAGGACTTTGTGCTGCTCCTTTAGGGACGTGTGATTCACAGGGAGGGAAAGGGTGGCCAACAGAGCTTCAAGTGACCACTCCTAACTCCATCCTGGGCTTTTCTGCAGCTGCTAGCCTAGTTTGGATGGCTGCATGGGGAGATCTGCCCGTGCTGGGACAGCCATCCCTTTTACCTGTGGGCTGCTGTACGGCCCTCGGTTGCTACAGCCTTAGCGCTGTGGCCCTGCCTTGCTCTACCACCACATGGCTGGTTCTGGTCAGGCAACTGTACATTTGTCATCTGAAATTCCTTCATCAGTGACATGCCTAACGAAGGCTTTTGGACGCCTTTGCTGCTACATATCTCTTCCCCAGTGCAAAGGGGGAAGATGTCCTTATGTGAATGCTGGACAGTACAGTGGTATTTGTTTATAAGCAATAGTATAACTTTATTACAGCCCACACTGTCCTGATTTCTCCTTCTGCACAGATAGCTCAGCTCTTTCTGCTCTACGCCCTATGTGGTCTGATTACAGCCATGCAATGCCACATCTCACTCCCAGGGGACAGCTGACAGTACCACAGTTGTTAGTTTAGACCTTGAAACCTTCAGTTTTGGAAATGGTGCACATAGACTTGCAAGAAACAAAGGGAGAAAATGCCACAAAATACCGTGGAATAAACAAGATCTGGTTTGCAGAGGCTGACTAGAGACAGCTCGGCAGAGGCACTTCCTAAAGTCACAAATTTTCTTTGCTGCCTCTGTGCCTGCTTCCTGAAGGACTGAAGTGTTTTCATGGAGTCCAGATGTAAGACTGGGTCTTATAGGTCAGTATAATTAAATACTCAAAGCAAAAGCATATCACAGCTGCTAAATTGTGTAGTTAACATCAAGAGTTAGGCTTTGTACATTGGAAGTGCCATTTGGTTAGAGGACATCAGATACAAACCCACAGAACAGCCTTCTCTGCCAGGCAGGACAGGTTTTAGGATCTTAATTATTGAGGTCCTCATGTAGACTAGGCATCATGTGTGAGAAAGATAAAAGAGGTCATTCTGCTTTTGGTAGACTATGTTTACATTGGCATTTTTTAATGATCAAATATTGCTTGTGGAAACATTGCATTTTCAGTTTGGTCCCAGTAATACAATGTTCATAAAACCCAGCAAAAAAAGAGTACCCTGGTATACCATAAAACTATGTAGGATGTGGCATTCTCTGTAAAACAGCGGGGTGGGGTAGGAAAAGCCTCAGCACTAATTCTGAAAAGGGAGCACTTGCTTGCTTGAGATGCCCTGCTGAATCAGTGGCATTTTTTGCATGAAGAGCTGCTCACTGGCATGAGCATGGGCTGCAGGATTTGACCAGTTGGTACCAACTGAGCTTTTGTAAAAATAAGGCCCAGGTATAATATTTAATATATCCCATGGGCACCCTTTCTCATCACTTTATCTATGTGCAATTGAAAGGAAACTCATCTAGAAATAAAGAGACTGACGTGTCACATCATGACATTAGTACAGTGTTACATTTTGTGGCCCATGTTCAATGCAGCCCTCGAGTGATCTGTTCAAGTAACGCAGATAACAGCTAGTAGGATGATTCACCCATCAAGCAATAACGAGCAGCCATTGCATCACCTTCTGTTGTTTATTGTACCCTGAGGCTTTTCAGAATACAGTTGCCTTGATAAAAAGATAAAAGAAAAGAACATAAAACTTGGGTGAAAGAAATTTCATATTAAACTGAATCTACTTCTTTCTCTCCTCTTTCTTCTCTCCTCTTTCTGTGTTCCCTTTAAAGTTATTATTAACAGGGCCAGACTGTGATAGTGAGCACGCATTTATATGACAACCATTACTGGTGGAGCAACACCTCTGAATGGCTGCTCAAGTCAACGAATAGATGAGGCCCAAAGAATGTAGGATGGATTAGAGCAAAGTCCAGCCCAGGATCAAGAAACAGGTACATTATGGACCAAATTCTGAAGACTTTGTTCCGTCTACTTGGATTTTCCGGAGGTCAGTAAGAACTCTGCCAGCATAAGAGAGCTGAGTAAAACCTGAGTGATCCCCTAGGCTTTGAAGCTATAATAATGTTTATGTCTCAAGCTCCTCTCAGAGTTCATAATGAGCATTAATTAAATACACCTCAGGGCTCCCTATGCAAGAGCAAAATACTCTTACTCCCATTAAAGAGAGAGAGGAAGCCCGTCCTTGTACAGGAGGGCTTGGCGCTTCCTCTGGCTCTGGGTCCTATTTCAAAGGACTTTGAGTTGCCAACTGGACATCCAGGGAAATGTTGATCAGATTTAGCTGCGACGTTGAAGATTTAGCTGTGACATTGGTCCTGTGGCTTAATTTTCGGGAGTGCTGACCTCCTCCAGCTCCCTGTATCTTCAGGCAGAAATGTTGGTGTTTAGAGACCCATATGCCAATATTCTGTTTAGCTTTAAGAACATCAGGTAGAGCAGTAATCTATTTAGTAAACAGACAGTGCAAGATGATGTTGAAGATAGGGAGTGTACTGTACTTCATCTATGTGAGGCAGGCATTACGTGCTAACTTAGTAACAAGTATACCTGAATCATTAACCTTGGAGATCACCAACAGGAAGTCCTCTCTAGTCACCAAAGAAATAATTCAACAAATTCAGTTAAGTAATTAAACAAATACACTGTTCTGGGTGCAAAATGAGGTGCCAGGTTTTACTCTGGGATGCAGTGTTAAACCTTCACAGCTTTCCAGTGGGAGTGCCGACAAACTCTTTGTGGCGGAACGCCCCACTTGATGTGTCATCGCAAGCCAGAGCATACAAAGAAACGATGATGTAGTTTATTATCCGTGAGCCTCGTGCTGAAATATTTAGAGAAACAAAACTCACCCATTACCATCATAGGGCCATTCGCCTAGATGAGGTCTTCTGATCAAATGATACTTCAGTTGCCTATCAGCTGTTTCAGTACCAGCACCCACAAGAACCTTGAAAATGGTGAAAACTCGGAGGGTGGGGAGGGACTTATTGTACAATAACAAGTTATCATGGTTCATATTCTCTTTGCTGCTGCTTAACAGACTCTGCATGCGACCAGAATCTGCCCATGAGCATGCAGGAGGACTTCTGCTCTTCATATGTCACACGATGGCACTAGCAGTGCTCTCTGTGTAAGCTCACTGTTGGAGTTGACCAGAACTAGTGTCAGTGAGGGGTGAAGAAAGGAGAGAGTAATGTTGGACTTTTTTAAAGAACAAGATGGAATAACACCATAGATTTTTTTCTAGAACAGGCTCTCCACGGGCTGTCAGTCCTGCAATACCAGGCAAGTGTTTACACACAGCTCCCCCACACCATGTGCCTTTGAAACTATCCTACCAATAAACTAGAGAAAATCATCTGCACTTTGGGTGCAGGTTCCCTTCATCCTACCATGTAGCTCCAACAGCATATGAGTGCATGCACTTGTAAGAATTTCATGCTAATACATTCATTTCTTTGTATTCCTCCTAAAAACTTACAGAACTAAATCACTGTCCCCCTTTCCCTAGATTAAATCCAACTTATGGCACTCCTGCTTTTCTGAAATACTTACTATTTCTCCAAGTTTTCCATGGTACACTTGAAAGCAGAGTTTGGTTTATAATTCGTGAAATTTTTGCTTCAGTTTTTTTATCTGTTGTGCCATAAAATCTCACATTTTCACTTTGTCAGCGGCCTAAAGTAAGGAAAAAGTTATCAACTTTTGCCCCATGTCTAAGACAAGACTTTCCTTATGGCAAAGTGACCAGCAGGAGGAAACTAGCCAGACAGTCTGAGTGACGACCTGGGGGGGGGTGATGGAAGCTCCTCTGGGACAATGCTTTTTCCTGCTTCTGGAAGTCCCTCCTATTTCCACATTGGCTTCTGCATCCGGTACTTTACCAGGATTCTCTTTCACATCAAAGCATCTCTCCCTGGGCTACACATGTAGGAGCACAGCCTTAGTTTCTATGGGAAATAGTTTTATCCCAAAGGAAAGGGAAAGAAATGTTTGGTTTAAATATGCTTAACACTCCCCCTTCTGTATGAGGCGCTCTGTTGTTGCACTTTCTCTGGTCCCTTGGGATATCAACAAGCTCTTTACCACACTCAAGCTTATTTTCTTAGTTGAGGTGTTTAAAAGGGGCTGTGGGGGAATTTTGCTCTCATCCACATTGGTTAAACAAACATCAGGCTGAAAGCTTGCTAAATTAGTTGCACCAAATTCTTTTTTGCTGGTCTCACCCTTTGGATGAGTCGGTCCCATTTATACCATTTAAAAGAACTTCATGTTAAAGACAATGTGGAGTTTCTCCTTCTCTCCTAAAGTTATTAAAAACACAGAAGGAGCCAATGTATGTGTAACAAAGCTGCTGCTTAGCTTAGTGAACAGACAGGAGGGATCCATTAATTTGTCTGGAAGTTGAAGTCAAGGAGGTTTCCCCGATAAAGAGCTCCAATCAGAGATGAGCTGCTGACTTTATATTTTGCTGAGTATTTCATGTAACCTCAGTTAGCACACAGAAAGAAAAGAAATCTTTGGAAATTAGAGCACTCTTGAGTTGAGTGCACCTCTTGAGTAAACAACCTAGAAGCAAAAGTTGCAAGCTTTATGATAGCAGTTATCATGGCTTAAGGATATTGATGTGATGAGGTTTGTGGCTGATACAGATAAACAAAACAGATGAGCTTTTGAGTGCGCAAACCCTTTTCAAAGCTTAGTGAGAAGACAAGAGAGTGTTTCTGATTTGACTGTGAGTGTGGGACTATTCAAAACTACAGAAGTGCTTGCTGGTAGCCATGGCTGATACCAGGGAGGAAACACCCAATGACTTCCATGGTGGGGAATTAAACCAAGCCTGAGCACTCTAACCACACAGACTTCTCCTTACCCCAAATACTTACAAAACGTATGTAATTTGGTAGCCCAGTTATTAACTTTTTGAAGTCTCCTGAATTTGTTTGTTATTCCACTGTTGATGCCATTAGTTCCTCCCCCATTTTCCTCAGTTGGCATTTAATCTCTTTGGGTTGGTTGCTCATGCCTTCAGGGTCACTGGGTTTCTTTCCACACCAGGCTCTTTGATTCTGCCTCTATTCGGGGGCTGGTTAGTCTTTTGATTATTTGAAATGCTTTGAATGCTGACTTTAATTACACTGTCTTGTAAGAGGCTGTTCTACAAGGGTTGCTAGCTGCAAGGCCCCTGACTGCCTCAGTAGCCATGCTGTTAGGTGGAGAAAGTGTGAAGGAACACATGTAAATGTTTTATAAGGACAACAGCCACTGAAATGCAAAATGGACATATCATCTACAAGAATGAGAGACTTTGTTTCATTTTGTTTGTTTTATTTTATATATATTTATTGGTACTAACAGAAGCTAAAATGCTTACACCTACCATAGAAAAACGCTGAATCTGGAAACAGATTTCTAATGTCTCAGTCAGAAGTGTGGCATTTTTCTTAGGGACAGATTGTCAGCCGTGGCCAAGAAGGGCCCAGCAGAATTGAGGAGGTAGATGAATTGGAGACTGTCCAGAAGAAAGCAACAGGAATGATAAAAGGTTTACAAAACATGAGTGCTGAGGAAATGTTGAAGAAACTGAGTTTGTTTAGTCTAGAGGAAAAAGACTATGGGGGAAAATGTATGAGTTTTCCAATATGTAAACAATTGCTTTAAAGAGGTCAGCCATCATTTGTTCTCTATGGCCACTGTAAGAAGGACAAAAATAAATCAACGTAATTTGCAGCAAAGAAACTTCAAGCTACACTTTGGGAATTAGGTTTTCTCTGGATGTTGAGCTCTTTCACTGGCAGACTTGAGAACAGGTTAGACCAACATCTTACAGGGAGGATGCGGCTAAACCTGATCCTGGATCACGGGAAGGTGTGGGACAAGGTGATTGCAGGAGATTCTTTCCAAGCCTTCCATCTTTATAAATTGATGAAGGAGGACATTGAAGGGAAATGGTTTTGGCTGGGCAAATATGTAGTTGCATTTTCTAATTGGTCACTCCAGTCGCCCTGATGCCATTTCAACATTAAGAAATTATGTCGTCTTTGTGGCAGCTGTACACTGATGAGATAATTTTGGGAACAGCATTTTAAAGTCATACAGCTACTCTGTTTAGCAGAAGCTCCCGTTCCTTCCTCTTTGTTCAGTCTCTTAGCTTTCCTCCATGAGGCAGAAAATCCTTCTTTTGGGAAATATGTTTTGGTCTCCCTCTTGCAGGACTTGAAGGAGCCTCCTTCAGCTTCTCCCACTGGTTTGAAAGAAATCCCCAATCTGCAATCACAACCAATTCCAGTCTTTCCAGCAGGGAAAACGGCTCATGGTGCCATGGTGGGATAACACAGTTGCATATTTTAGGAGCCATCACACCTTAGGCCAGTTGTTCTGGGCCCTCACTGCCACCTTGAGGAAGTTTTCAACGCACGTTCATCTGATGTGACGGTATTGGGCTCCTCAGTGCGTGCCAACCGCCGTTGCATGGTGTGATTTGCAGTCTCGTTTGCAATAGCAGCAGGACGGCAGTATTTGCTGTGCCTACATAACAGCGAGATTACATTTGAGCTGGGGAAAGGTGCCTTCTGGCCCAGCCAGGTGGTGGGTCAAGGGCAACGTGGAGGAGCAGCTGAAAAAACTGAATGTTTTAGTAAGGATGTTAAAACCACTAGAAAATTGCAAGGCTAATACGTTTAGGCAATAGAGGAGGTAGACAGGGAACCTTCAGAAAATGTCCTTCCATGTTTTTACCTTAGAAGCATTTTCCACGGAATGATAATTCATTTATAATTAATCACGAATGTATTTATTAGTATTAATATTGATTTCAGTTGACAAGGCAAAACATAAAGTTAATAAGTATGAGACATTGTGTGCAAAACCTGCGGTACCTCCAGGTTCATTGCTGTGCCAAGCAAGTTGATCAAGAGCCAACATCGTAACACGTGGCATCAGGGGACCCCGTACTGCCAGTCTGCCAGAGAGGACAAGAGTCCTGGAGGCAGAACTGCCTTCAGCAGAGGGGGCATATCTAGGCAGCCTTGAGCTGGCCCTGGGGGAGGTAGTATACTTCTGAGATTATATCCTATCTGTGTCTTAATAGAGACAACTCCTCTCCACAGTATCTTTCAGCATCCTGTTAATTAAAAGAAGGATTAGGATAAATTTACAAATATAAATAAATTAAAGAGAAAGCAACTTCTGCCAAAAAACCGAACTTTCATGTTCATCTTTTGCTTAGAACTAACTTCCCAGGAGCCAACTTTCTCAGGGAATAGCCTGTTATCAGATAAAGGAAGGACTGAACAAGAAAGATAATTCCTTTGTTATGAAAGCCACCCCCTTTTATCAAGACCTTATCCCCCAGCTTTTAATGCTCACTGACTTACCTCTGATCTCTTGGCATTTTTGTATTTTCCCACCTGTCTGTCAACCTCCTCTGAGGGTATTTTCCTTCTTGAAGCTAAACTTTGCAACACAACTAAAAGAAAGCAAACAGAAATGGCTTCAATCACTCTCATTGCTTAAAAATTCATAATCATTTCTATAGCCGAAGGCAGAAAAGCTAATTATTTACTGTCCCAACCAGTCTTATCACCTCCCGGGAAAATTGAGCTGGCTGCACTGATACTCTGCAGAAGGCAGCTCTCATCGCTGGGACCCAAGTGTACTAGCATCACCAGTGGGAGTTTTTCAGCTTTGAACAGAGCTGCTGCAGCAGGTTAGCTATAAGGCAGAGGAGCTCAGCCGCTGGGGAGTAGGAAGACAGCAATGTCTTGCTTCTCTCCCTAGTGAACCTTCTGGCCGTCTTGATATTGGCATTTACAGAAGAGCGAGCTATTTAGGGAAAGATTGTGATTTTTTTTTTTTTAAGTGCAGCCCATGTAAGCTTGGTACATAGGATATTATGGAAAAGAAGGACCAGAAGAATTCTGACTGATACAGGCAGATACCCATCCAAAAAATCTTCCCTGAGTGGTAGCTCTGCCTTTCTGTTTATGTGCTTGTTTGCTTTTTATGGAAAGGTGCCCAGCTGTGGTGATTGCTGTGAGAGACTGGGGGGGGCAGGACTCACTCTCCCTCTACCCCACCTTATGTTGCTGTCGGATCCCACTGGAAACTCTTCTATATGGACATCCTGTTCCTCATCCCTTTGAAGCAACTTTTTCCCTCTCCTTCTTATCAGTCATCCAAGGGCCTTTCATAATCTGCCTCCAAACTGAGTTCAGATCCAAAGTTTGTGACTTCTACATAACATGTTCTGGACCAAAAAGACCTTCCTCTTGAAACCTCAAATTCTTTGAACTCCCTCATCCAAATTCACAACAGACTCTTCCTCTCCGTCCTTTTCTTTGAGCACACTCTTGGTTTTTGTTGTCAACTTGAGCAGGCTTGCTGCATTTCTCAGTCAATACTGAGGAAGATAAACTTGAATACACAGCCTATACTGAGGTAGCACTGTGGGCTACCTCAGGCACTGTCTGCTGTTTTTTATGAGAACAAGACGATGCAGAAAGCTACAATATGTACCTCATTCATACAGTGACGTCTTCTAAGCCAGCAGAAGCATTGTAGTAGTTTTAATGCAAATTCTCATACATTTTGCTCATAGGAATGTACATACATAGTGCATACATAATTCTGAAAAATAAGGCTTCACTATGACCAAAATTCAGGGAGGTACAAAAATTGAACAGAAATCAGGTTTGAGCAAGACAGAGAACAGAAAGGAGTTTTACTTCATAGAGATAAATAAAGTTTGGGCAGTTTCTTCCATGTGCTGTTGAACTGTAAGAACACCAGCTGATCTCTAGCATCCTTTAATTACTATAGCTGATTAAAAAGCCTAAAGACCTGGATCTTTCATGGTGGTTAACTATGAGTTGTGGGGATCTAACCGAAGATGGCACAGTCAGGGATAATACAGCAGAAATGACATGGTAATAGTACAGAGAGGGTAACGTGGCCACCAGCACTGGGGCTGCGTGTGGCAGAACTAAGAGAAGCAGCAGATTGTGGACAGTGGTGGTGGGAAGGGCCCCAGCAAGGTGGGGAATGAAGCTGTTGGAGCAAGCTGGGAGATGAAGGAGACGACACTGAGATGCCAAACGTATCCATGCTTGGGAGGCAGAAAAAGGTAGACTTGTGTATTACAAGTGTGTTTACATCCCATCATTGCTTTGCCCACTGAACGTTGTGGAAAGGACCGTGCTGTTTGTAACACTTGGAACTGAATTACGTTTTTGTGATATGCATCATAAAGCAACCAAGCATATATACAGGCCTAGCCTTGTACCCAAGAGAGCCTAACTTGTGCCAAGGCCACCCCACAGAGGTGCCTGAGGATTCAAGCAAAAGGCAGGGTCTCCAGCATGGTATTTAGGTCTAGACTTCAGTACGTTTGGACGGCTGCTCAAAGCTTTGCCCTCCTTTTGCTCCACCTTGGCCTTTTCCACCCTGGCTGTGCCCCAGCTCCTTGATGTCCCAGCTCTTCTGTCTGTCTGGCTTTAGCTTCTTCTCCCAGCCTCGTCTCAACACCTTGCTCTCCCTTCCCTGAGCACAGCAGCCATGCTGCCTGGCCTGAATGTCCAGCAAAGGCTACTAATGCCAAAGCTCCTGCCTGCTTGTGAGGGGCAGCGCCGCCTCCTCCCAGCGCCCAGCTGGGGTACTTGGCCTTCACACCCCGGGCTGAAGCCAGCAGAGTTTACTCGCTTTGGGCAAAATCTCTAGGTAGCTGAAGTCTGCTGCTGTTTCTGGCAGAATAATTATACTGACACAGGGAAGTTTCTACCTTTTCATTTATTTTCACTGAGACAATTTAGTGCTGTTTCCCAGGGCTGCTAAGAGCTAATAGACTGCAGTCATGAAGCAACATCAGGATTTTTCCCTTGTGAAGGCACAGGAGTAGCAATCTTCCCCTTCCAGGAAAACCCTAACTTCTCTTCTTCCCATGCTTTCACTCTCCCACCCACCCACCCACCCAGCACAACTTGATGTTGTGTTGATCGAGTAAATGGTACAGAAGGATGCTAACATCTGGGGGTTGGCAGTGTGTCTCCCAGATGGCCAACACTCTTACTTCCTCCTTTTTTTAAGATAAAAGGGTCCATATTAAAGCTGGTTAAAAGAATATTAGAGAATTGATCTGAACAGAACAAAGTGAATAGATCAACAGTTACATTTTCATCCTCTACTGCCCTCTATTGAGGATAGATCCATCTACAGAAGAAAATCTAAGCTGCAGTTATTCACAACACAATGCAATTCAGCTTAGAGATTTATCCCCACGAAAATCATAACTTTTTTTAGCCCATATGTGCAGTTCAGAATGCATTTTCATTTGCAAAGCTTATCAGTGTGCTTTTTGACATATTTATTGTATCCAATATTTGCAGGTTCCATACATGAAGGCAAAATGGTCATGGATTAACCATCCAATCCCCTGGATATACTTAGGGAGAATCTGTTATATTAATAACCCAATTAATAACTGACCTGTTATGATAACCCAAAATAACCGGTCTGGGACATGATGATGCCAGGTGGAACCTGCCCTGTAGGTTCCACATACAATATATTCCATGTACAATATGGCAAAGGCCCTTTGCTTTCCCCCTGACCTAATCTGCTCAAATTTCAGTAGATGAAAGAGCAATTAGCTGTACTAGTCATGCTTGGAAACTGGAATGACAATGCATTTATCTAATAAAAAAAGAACTCAGAAGAAAATCTGCCTCTTGGCTTTAAAAATACTCTCTGGCAATGTGATTCCTTGGCAATATCATTCCTTCTTTGGCAACATTTGTGGAAAAATGTAGAGGAACAGAACGAGTTACAGTGATGCTAAGAGAAAAAAGATAGAAAAGATTATCATGTCCTGCATTTTTCTACCACTTATCATCTGAAGATCTCTAAAGGCTTTACAAGTAATTGCTTACAAAGTAATTATTTGTGAAGTAATTATGTGTAGATAATTATCCCAAAAATCACAATGGACAAGCAAAGATTGAATTTGTTCTTGTTTTACAGATGGGGAAATTTGAGAAAAAATTAAAGTCTAAAATGTTTAAACCTGAGATGCCTAAAACTAGGATTCTCCAGTCTCCTCTTGTCCTTTCAAAACAAAAACTTCGATATTCAGAGGTGTGTAGCACTTTCAGCTACGTAAGGGACGGCAGGGGATTCACACTGGTAAACCGCATGACCTAACATTTTTTGAAATGAAGGTATCCTCCTGTTACATCTTCATTGTACAGTGTAAGGCTCTGACGTGTTCTGGATAAAGCTGTGAGGATTTGGAAATGAATTTGCAAGAAAATGCCACCTATTCTGGATGCTGATTCCAAATGAGAGTGAGGGAAGGTGCACTTTTCCAGGCTTTCCTCACGTGCCTGCTATTTTGCTAGGTGCCCACTGATGTTTCTAAGTTCTCTGCTGCCCTTGACAGCTAAACTGTTACAGGTTCCCCCCTGAAAAATTTACTTTTCCCTCCCTTGTATACAACATGGTGTAATTTTTAAAGAAGTTGGATTTTCCTGACTATCTGCTGCATCTCAGTTCCATGAAATGACAGGTTTACATTCCAGCAACATTAGTCCTTTGGTACAAATCTGAGCTCCCTGAACAGGGAGCTGGGATCTTAAAAAACAAGGCACTCTGCTACTAGAGCTCTTATGGCATTTCATAAAAGCAATAATCCATCCTTTGCCAAGCAAGTATTCTCTCCCACAGACCATCTACGTGGTTTCCATCTGCACATTAATTGGAAACTGCTTGGGGTAAAAAAGTATTTATATGTTTCAAATTGCAGCTGTTCCCATGCACTGGCAAGGTGCAGAGAGCTCTCTTCCCACAGCCCAGCCCTCCAAGGAGAAACCACAAGCTGGCTGCAGATCTCAAGCAAGAAAAATCTGGGGCATTTGGGTAGTATCAGCTGGACCGAGGTGGAGCCATATACCACTCCTCACTAGAAGGAACAGCGTGCCCGTTTTCATGTGGCAAAGAACTACCTGCTTGGTGCACTCCTGCCTTTGAGTCTTCAGCAGACTCTCTAGTCTCCTTCTCTCTGCCAGCTGTGGTTGAAGGAACATGTATTTTGTATTGTTTCTGCCAGGTAAACATCTTTAATGCCCCCAAAACTGATGCCGAAGACTTCCTTCAGGCATGTGAGCCATGAAACACCTAGGAGAAGCCTAGAAACACAGATGAGCACCCTGAGCACAGAAACTAAGCTGAAAAGCAGCAGAGGCTGAGCAGATAGACTACTTCAGGGCCTCACTGTCTTACTCAGACCCTCTCTGAAAAGTGGCTTTTGCCCATACAGAAAATTACAAGGACCCTGAAGAACAAAAATGATAGCTGGTAGATAGGCTTTGCCTTGCTTTTATTAGGAATGGTCCAACAGTGGCTTATACTCGATCAGTTTGTCACAACAGCTTCACTCTATGCAAGGGCTAACAGCCTGCGTGACATTCACCCTCCAGGAGCGCTCACAGAGCAAATCTAGGAAAGATTTTGCTTATAAAAAGCCAACTTGGGCACCTCCTCACTTGCGAGATGGCAGGCACAAGCAACCAGAGAAAGGGCCTGGATGGATTGTATGCTAACTGGAAAACTGCTTTGCAGACTCGGTCTCTCTGCTGATCCCCCTTGCAAACTCATCCTTGGGATCTCTTAAGAAAAAAATACCATTTATAAAACATCAGAGCAAGTTTATCCGTAGCATAAGCAAGCTTCATTCCATGGATATCATTTTAGCAGTGGATCCAGATGGTGATCTACAGAAGTTTAGTAATCAGAAAGGTTTTTACACTGGTCTGAAATAAAATCTCTCTCTGGTCTGAAATCAGAGAAATTGACTGACAGCCTCTCTACCACAAGTAAGATAAAAGAAGAAAGAGCCATATGGAACATTTATTATTATGATTAAAATAGTCAGCAAGTTAATTTTAATTCAATGTAAATGCAGGTTTTATGGAAGGGAGAGTACATAGCTAAATGCTATGTAGGAGTTTCCCATTGCTACAGGGACTATAGTCGCAATATAGTTAAAGCCCCATCCTCTGTTTCAGCGGGGCTGAAAGCCTGTTAGTGCTCTGAAATGATGAAAGCAAATGAAATTGAATAGCAAACAAAAAAAGTTCAGACTTGATCAGTGATGATGAGAGAACTCCAACTGGGTTCTCTTGGGAGCAATGATCAAGAATTAAAGTCTTGGGTTTTTTTAAGCTAACAAATGAAGCTTCTTTATTCTACTTAAATGGGATAAGAAAAGCCCTATTAAAGAGAGCTAACAGTAGTACTAATCTGCAAGCCGCATCCCTGTTGGCCCCAGTAGGAAGAAAAAAAAAAGGCAGGCTTCTAAAAATGTTTAACAAAACCCACACAAAATGAGAGGAGCAAGAGATAATTCAAAGATGTGCAACTTTGTCTGCATGAAAGAAGAAAAGTCTGTTTTCATAAGCGAGGGAAGAGGCAGGAGCGTGGGGTGCAGCTCTCATCCCTTGCGCTCCAACCTCTGGAGTTGACAGGCTGTGAGCTGACTGCAAAGGGGCTCTTGCCAGGTGTGTGAAGGGGTGGCCTGGGCTTGGGTTTTTGCATTTCTTTTTTGTTTTGAACTAAGGACTTGATCCCCCCCGGCACCTGCCTTACCAGGATTACTTGCATTTCTGGCATGAATGATCTCAGCAGGTGGCTATGTGGGGCAGCATGCCTATTCCTGGGCAAGCCTCAATATTGGCCCTCTCTGCTGTCACATTGGCAGCCTTTAATGTATGCTCATCTCCATATAAGTATTGCTTAGGCTACAAATTTGGCCAGTTGTGAGATTATTGCACCATCTGTAATCTGTACGCTCTCCTGAATTGCTGGCTGGCTTGCTGGCTAAGGGGATCTTTCAGCAGTCCTGCTGTATCTCCTCCCATGTCCATGTGCTCT
Organism: Nipponia nippon; assembly: GCF_047370975.1. Taxonomy (NCBI): domain Eukaryota; kingdom Metazoa; phylum Chordata; class Aves; order Pelecaniformes; family Threskiornithidae; genus Nipponia; species Nipponia nippon. The sequence continues at coordinate 57,968,448 of NW_028262380.1, forward strand.
TGGTGGCACCATTCAGTGTCACTGATTTGACTCTAGCTGGCAGGGAGAGCAACAGTTGTGAAGATGTGTCAACATCACTGGATGCCAACATGTGGAGGCAACCTGAATGCATGCCCAAGACTCCTCAGGAATTAAGATGTGGCTGCTAAACCTTGGGGCTGTTTCTGCACGACTGTGGTGACCTGTGCCAGCTAGATTAGTGACAGAGTAATGCCGTAAGGACACCTTCACAGTGCTGGTGGACTAATCCCTCAGCAAGGGAGGAGAGAGAGAGAGAGACAGCACAAGTGAGATGAGGCAGAAGATCCCTTGGCATATAAGTGATAAGTTAGGAAGGAACCATTGATACGAGAATTGAGGACAAAATGCCCTCATTGGTCTAAGACATAGAAAAGAAAGGGGTGGGGGGCAAGGGAGAAGGAGAAAACTTGTTCCTGTTGTAAAATCACACAAAGCAATAGTTGCACCAGAGTCTTTCATTGCTCTTTTTTGACATGGACCAAGCCCATCTGTGAATCGGTAATCAAAATACAGTTTCCTCCTCATCTCAGATCAATGTTTAAATGCTAGTGACCAGGAAGAGCTCTCAGTATGCAGATTAGGACCCAGAGCTTGTTTAGCCTCAAGAAGAGAAGGCTCAAGGGGAATCTTATCAATCTGTACAAATACTGAGTGAGGGGGAGTAGAGCACACAGACCCAGAAATACGGGAAATACTGAAATACAGGAAATTCAGTTTAAACATAAGATAAAACTTATTTACTGTGAGGGTGGTCAAAGACTGGAACAGGTTGCTCAGAGGTGGTGTGGAGTCGCCATCCCTGGAGATATTCAAAACCCAACTCAACACCGTCCTGGGCAAACTTCTCCAGCTGACCCTGCTTGGAGCAGAGGGATTGGACTGGATGATCTCCAGTGGTTCTTTCCAGCCACTTTTCCCTTTTCACCCAAACTCATCATGGACTCAAACTGCAACCTCTTGAGGAGATCAGTACAGTTCTTAAACTGCTTCTCACCAAAGACATGGGAGATGTCCCATGAAGATCCGTGCTCTTACATAAAACTTACAAATTCGCCAAGACTTACACTTTTAGGTAAACATTTGCCCCTAAAAATACAAGCTATATAGCGCTTCCTGATTTGCTGTTAATGATTGCACCAAACAGAGCAGTGATGAATTCAAGGCCAAGATCGGGCCCTTTAGGTGAGTCTCAGAACTTGTAGCTGCCACACATAAACCCCATTACTACAGAACTCTGACACAGAATAATCAAGTCATTTATCCAAGCTATAACGGGTCAGAGTTTTGACAGTGACTGCAATGAGAGCATGATGAGGTCCTTTGACTTGGGCTATATTTTTCAAAGAACCAATCCTGATTCCTAATACTAGGAAGTATGCTCAAATTACATGGCTATAATTTTAAATAGAAATTCCTTTTAATAACCTGGATTTAATGCATTTTACAATGTATTTATTATCTCACACTGTCATATTTTGTAACTTAGATTTTCAGCTAACGAGTAGCTCATCTAATGAAAATAATGATTTTTTCATGCTGTACTACATGGAAACTTGAAGTATTTCAATTAAACAAACTGCCTCATTAGTGTGCCTTGATAATATAGTTGAGTTTTCTTTGATATGGTCAGAAATATCTAGCATGCTTTTGGGATGCAATCAAACTCTCCAATAAACTTGTTGCTAAAGACAGCTGCCAAGCACCATGTATTTCTTGAGCAGTCAAATGACCTAGTTTAGAAGTGTTTGAAGCCATTTTACACTGTGGAAGGAGAACAAATTAAGCTTGTTTAACAAGTAGTTTTCAATTTGTGTTCCAGCGCTCTTCCGCACTCTACCATCTCCAGTGCAGTAGCACGGCCTTATTTCATCCTCCCTGTTACATATCACGTATAGTTAATGCTACAGCTTTGCGAAGCATCTCTCACCTGCTGCACGGACCCTGGGAGGAGGCACTATCATTGCACTCAAAATGTATCTGGAGCCACAGGGCTGGTTATCTGAGGTCTGCTTCGCTCCTTTGTGCTCTAGGAAGAACAAAAAGAAAATCATAGCCATTGTTGCCTTTCACTTTGATTTCTTTGCCCTGCTCCCTTGAAAGGCTTGTTCGAATGAATATTGCAAAGACAGCAGAGAAACCTGCAGCAGAAACCAAGCTTTTGGTCAAGCTAAGACCAAAATGAGCTACATCTTTACTGCAGAAGATTTTTGTGGCTGCAGCTAATTCTTGTTGGGATGTGGGGTCAGACATTTGGCTATTATAAATCAGCATAGCTCTGTTTAGGGAGCTGGTTTTTATTAGATGAAGATCTGGATTCACATTCCCATCGTTTCTCTGAGAATGAGTGTTTCTGGGTAATACTCTTTCTGTATAGGGTTAGTGTACATTAAAGCTACAGTGAGGTGCTGTCTTTTACGCTCTCCCCTTGGAAAATTTGGTTCAGATCTGGCTCCCATCATAGGCAAAATGAGTTGCAGGAAATCGCTCTGATCGTTGAAAGTAATTAGCTACTCCCCAGTCAGCTGCAGTGGACCATACATTAAACACAATGACCTTCTATATGTATTCACTATAAAGTAAAATCAGAGGCAAAGGTATTTACTAGGTGCAGCTTAGTCCCCATGCCAGCTTACCTGCAGTAAGCTTTCACCCTAGTCCCTAGTCAGTTCTTCAAAATAGGACTTTAGCGTGGCTTTTTATCACTGTTAAAACCACATCAAACAAGAACCAACCAACCAACCAAGCTTCTTACACACCAGACTTCACTGGTGAGCTGTAATAGATTTGGGAAGCTACATGGTATCTCCCATCTGCATTTCTTTCTCCCTCAGCAGCAAAACTAGACGGCACCATGTTACTTTTTTTTCTAATCAAGTTAATTTTTGATGCCTGCTGCTCTGAGCTCAAAGATAAGATACTTGTCTTCGCCCTGTTGCAAAGAAATATTTACATCCAAAATACAAGCTTCCATCCACCTACGCCTGCCTGTTACAAACCCCTGCATTCTAAACTTAATGTAAGTTGGCAGTGTCCCTTTAATCAAAATTTAATGCTTGTCTTCAATCTCCTCAAAGCACTTAAAATCTAGAGGCTTTAGAAGGGAGAAAATCATTAGCGCCGCTGTCCTCCTCTGCTTCCCAGCGAGCGGGAAGTTTGACCATGGGGTGTTAGGCAAATGCAGGTTTTGTGTTGCTCTCCACAGAGCCCTGTTTCGGGATCAGACTGTCAGACTTTTGCTCATTTTGCTGCTCACAGGGAGGAGGGTGCAGAGCAATCTAAAAATCTGCTTGAGAACAAGATGCAGCCAACACTTTTCTTCAGAAGTTCAGAGGAGGCCCCTGCTTGCACCAGCCAGCTCTCTACAGGCAGGTACTAAAATTCACGTCAGAGTATGTCAGAAATACTGCATTCAGCTGTCTCAACTTCTGTCACAGGCATATCTGCTGAGAGAGGAGTTGGCCAATTAGTCCAGGATGTTCAGAAGAGCTCGGTTCCCGCTCAGTCGCTCCAATGCCTGGACCTGTGAGAAGCCTGGCTTGCAGCTTGGCAGCTGCGCACTTGGAAAGCTGGCTGTGAGCCCCTCTGAAAATTTGGCCTTGAATCTGCAAATATGCCGCTCAGAAACCCCCATAAGGAGCAGCCAGTCTGATCCCAAGCATAAGCCAAGTTCATCACAGCTTCATGAAAAAATAACACCTTCTGGGGTTTTTGCCATGCACAGCAAAGTACAGTGTTGCAGAAATATTTGGTAGGCAGCTTTCTGTACAATAACCTGCTGCTCTGCAGGCACAGCTCCCTAACATTGATCCAGGCATGTTTTTCAGCACAGCGTCACATTTTGTGTTGATATCAAGCAGTGTGATATGCTTTACGTTTTAATACTCTCCATTGCTTTCTTCTCAAACCACTTCCTTTTTCTTCCAAATTCTCTTCAACCATGGCGATCTTGTGTTATATGGCATTATTTCTTTGTTGCAAAACTTTGTAAATACAGATGTATATGGGTACCTGTAGGCCTTAATTTTTTCTGTTAAACACCAGTAAAAGTGTATCTGGACAGATAGCTAGATATTTTAATGTGTCCCTAATTTTTAATGTACAGTTTAGGTTGTACCTAGCAAGGAATATCCAAAGCCTCGTGTGTGCTCTCTCTCTCTCTCTCTGCTTCTCTCCCTTTTGCATTTAAAGTCCAGCATTTAAGCTGGACTTCTACCTTTGGAGAATTTGGTTCAAATATGACTTATATGGTAAGCAAAATTGAGTTGCAGAAGATCATTCTAATTATTGAAAGTATTTGCCTAATTTTCAGCGTGGTTAGCATGGTTATTACCATTTACAGTATGTTGCAGTTACCGCTTTTAAAATATGTTCACAGCAGGGCACTACCTTGCTAGCTCCTGTAGTGAAAACCAGTGTGAGAGGAATATAAGCTGCATACAATACAGTGTGACAGTCTAAAGGGCAGTAAACTTGGTCCAGTGAACAAGCAGTAGATCATCGTTCGAAGGTGAATAATTCTACGTTGCTTTAAGATGTACTTACCTACACAGAAAACACATCCAAAGGGATTGTTACCTTCCTGTCTTCTTGAAGAAGGAAGGCATTTATGGAGAAGTAGGGTACGGAGGCATGGGGAGAAGGCAGGAGACAGCTCCTTTCATAGACTTAGCACCGAGATATGGATACACCTAACTGAAGGGGGAAGGGGGGATAAGTTCTTCTGTCTTCATATGATGAAAATAAAAAGTGATCAGGATAGATTTTTGTTATCCTCCGGGCATTAAAAGCTTAAATGCAAAATGCATGACTTATTATATCTAGCCAACTCTTAGGGGTAAATAGGCAGTATGGGGAATTAGTTGTTGTTAATTGGACTTCTGAGCTAAATTCCCAGGGTGCTGCACTGCAAGCATACCCCTTTTGTTTTAATATTGAAATAGGGAGAAGCCAGTTCTGTGATGGATTCATTCCAGCATAGAACAGCAGAGCACGCTAAATCATCTTCATCCAAATACTTAGTTGCATTTGTTGAATGTAAATATTTTAGGGTTAATTTCTACATGTACTATAGAAGGTATTTGATTTTCCATTGACCATTTTAAAACGGTAAGGCAGATCTTCAAGTAGCACAAATTGCCTAATTGTTCTGTGACATCTGAAGATATGGCTCTCTGTTTCTTAAGCCATCTTCTAAATATAGAAAACATTTTCTATGAAATTTAGGGCGCTCGATTCTGCCACCAGTGAACTGAACTCTTCAGAATTGCATGGCAGTGACTGTAGTTCCAGTGATACAATTTTATTACAAACAAAAAGTGCAATCTTGAAAATCGTATTTTGTGTTGTTTTATTAACATCATGCACAGTATTTCTTCTTTAGAAAATTTCAATTGCAACGACAAAATAAACCCAAAGATCTCTCACAGATTCGGGAGACTCAGAAAAAATAGTTTTTGCTTTAGGCTTTTGTTCTAGGAGCCAGTCCAGCCTGCACATACTGAAAAAAGTGATAAAGTAGCAATCCCTGGAGCAGGGTCACACATCTCCTTTAACACCCTGTTGTAGCTGATCCTCCTTGCATAGCTAATTGCCACTGGTATAATGCAAAAGGTAACAGAAAAACCCAGGCTAGCCTTGCATGTTCCCGTCAGTAAAGCATCACAAAGAAATGTTCCTAGTGCTCCTGAAGTGCTCAGAAAAATAACCTAGGGCGATATTTAAATGAATTATAAACCCTTAGAGAACCTAAGCAGCAAAACCTTCCTGTACCTCTTCATGTATCTTTAAATCATGAACACAAATATATTTTTTTAAAGGTACACTGATGTGTGATTGACCTTTCATTATTCTTTACCTCTCCCCTCACCTCAGTATGGTCAACATTTGCCATGGTAGGTAGCTCTTCTTATTTTAAAGAACAAAGCAACAGCAAAATGTCCAAAATGCCAGATCCCTTTGACACTTAACCTCTCACTCAATAGCTTGGTCCCAGTCAATTCAAAGGAGTTTTATTGTCTATTGGACTCGAAATGGAGTCTAGCCTATACCTTTCTCACCTGTTCGCGGGATCCATGTCAATTTATGGCAGATGTTTCTGAGTCATTTCTTGTGGTAAGCAGCTCTGTGGAAAGGAGCAGCTGCTCCTAGTATTTGGTGTTTACTACTCTCCCAAAACTTCTGCAAATAAAGAATTGGACACTAATTCTCTTCACAGAATCCCTGAGATCTTATTAAATAGTAACATTAATTACTCTTATTTTAAAATGGGGAGAGTTGGACTTAGACCAGTTAGGACTAGCACTTTGATAACTAGATTGTCAAGGTGTTTGGGAGTTCACTCTGAGCCACCCGAAGACAGTACATTACGGACACCCAAAATCACGGTAACCACCATCAGTGCCCACACAGCTGGTTACACTGCCATTAATGAAGTCATTTACCCAAGTCTGCCATAGGAAGCTGTGGTGCTTTGCTCTTTGAACCCGGGCGCAGGACGCCGGGAGGCACATCCTCCCCATACGGCAGGAGAAACGTAGCTGTACCCCTCGCCCCGGGTGGCTGCTGTTGGGAGGAGGACCAGCAAAATGACGATCTTGAGCAGTTCTGGAGCCATTTCCAGTGTGAGTCTTTCTGGAGATGCGAGCTGCCTACAGCATTATACACATTGCTGGGAAAAGATTGCCTCCATGCCCTTGATGCCTGGATGGTCAGAAGGCTTAGACGTGAGCAGCAGGCAGGATTTACCTTGCATTTGACACTGAGGATGAAATACAGTTTTCACAGCCTGGAAGAGCTGCACAGAGCCCCTTAATTTTTTCATTGCTTTGTACCGTAGATGGGTGGACTGACATAACACTGCCGCACCAGAAGGACCGACACGGGAGACGTCGTAGGCCAGGACCCCTACTTCGTCTTGGGGACTGGATGAAAAGCAGCCGTGAGCTGACACCACGCAGAATTCAGGTCTCAGCTGTGTGCTCTGCCCGCGGGCTTGGCACCCTGCTCCGTCTTAAACACTTTCCGCAGGGGGAGGGGGAGTGCGCACAAAGCCTATTTAATTAGGCGTTGTGTAGGAAGGACGAACTCCATCCCAAGTGAGACGGAGGATTGCATGTCTCCTCCAGATGGTGGGATGATTTTTTTTTTTTTCTAAGGCAGGAGAAAGTAAGCAGGTGTGAGTATGGGGCCTACCTGTATTGGTTTTAATCAGCAACTTTAAGCAAACTCAGTGTTCTCATCAGAAAAGGGGAAAAATAAACAGCTGAACACTGTGATTCATTTACACTTCAAATATACTTTGAGTTGGTTATTCCTCAATTAATCAAATAGCTGGTGTATCCCTAAAGTAGTATAAAGTGACACGCTGTGTGAAATCAATTTTCCCTTCCAAAATCATTAAATTCAGTAGCCTGTGACTACATCCCTGCTAATTCTAGTACCGGTCCTTTCATCCTCCATTAACTTTGGCACGCCTAACAGGCTGTCAAAAATAATTTCCCAGAACGTAAATAATTCAGAAATTAAAAATTAATAAATAATAACAGAGAGCTACTGGGAGATAGACTGGGTCAATTAGTCAGCTCTGCATTCTGTTTCTTCGCAGCAGGGGGGCAGCCACATTCGTTACTAGAATCTTTCCTCCGATTCCTAGGTCTGATTTACGGCTCTTCATTACTGGATCCAGTCAGACACAATTACCTCCATCACTATCTCAGTTCCTAACTTCAAAGAAACACACATTTTCTTGTCTGCTTTTTTTCTCCTTGCAGCAGCCTCAGCTTGACGTCCCTGGAATTTCTTCCATGCGGACTAATTAATAAGACTTTGACTTATCATATTCACTTCTCTTCTTTGATGTCCTACCTTAGTCAATCATCCTATTTAATTAGAATTTCAATGATAACTTTACTTATCTCGTGGCTAGATGTAAATTAAAATAACGGGATTTTAATTCTCTTTCTTACGGGGTTATGACATTTCTGACAGAAAAAGTTTCAACCCAAATACGATGTTATGTACTTCCTATGCTAGGAGTGCATTCCACTAAATTGTTTTTCCCTTTGCTACAAAATAATTTTGCTTGTTTAACAAGCTCCACTGAAATGGAAATGAACTACAGTTTCTCGTAACATAATTTGCACAGGTCCATGTTGTAGAAGGTTATGTTGATATAAATGAATATAATCAGATTGTGACACATGCCATGTAGTTAATGAGGAAAGGGAATGGGATTTTTAAGAAAAAATATAGCTCTGGAGAGACAATGGACCATAGGACCTCTTCTTTTTGCCCTTTCTGGCAGTTGGTAGTACTTTTCCAAGGTTTCCCGCTTCCTTCCCTCATTTACAGACCTAATCCTGCTGGTTGTATCCAAGCAGCACCTGAGGTTGGGTTCTGATTTCAATGAGACATTTCTAAAACACATATCCATCCGCTGTTCATAGAAATGGTATTGTGGCTGCAGCTTAATGGGAGCAGTATATCAGGTTTTTTTTTCCTCTCTCCAGTACCCAGTATGTGCTTGCACACAGGCTCACTTTCCTTCCCATGCCTCTTAGAATTTGCCGGTCTAGGTTGGTACGAGAGCAAGTGAACATGAGGGAAAACAATCTCTCATTTTTTAATTGAAACTTACGGTGCAGGACAGCCCTAGAAGGATCCATGAAGAGAGGCTGATGGAGCAGCAGAGTCCTTGTGGAGCCTGGGAGATCCCTGGAAGTGGGACAGGAGGGTAGGAAAGTAAAGGGGGATGCTTTCCAGGAGTCCAGCCGGGCTTATTGAGCCTTACTCATTTGGGCACTCTCATTCTCACTCTGATGGAACTTCCATGCGACCATGCGAATGGTTGTGCACATAGATAGGGACTTTCAGGAAAAAGAGAGGTAAAGAGAGGGCCGTGTGGAAAAGAAAGCAAGGATGGTCTACATATCAAGAACTGGTCCTCAGCTGTGAACAAAGCGTTCTTCTGGTGCGGTAAACAGAATACAGTGACAACTTGCTGGCCGGTGCAAAAGGCATCACATATTACTAATCTGCCATCAGAGATTATTACCTTCCTAATCATCTCTGGTGGAAAAGAGGTTTCCAGTTTTACACTGCCAAGAAGCAAATACACCCTGGAAGCCAGCCTCCAGTTTTCTTAAGGAAAAAAGCCCACGTCCTCAGGTCCTATGCTTCCACTGACATCTAGGCAGAGAAAAAAATGGGCTTTATAGGATGTCACTGTTACTTTTCCAAGTTGATGGGTTGTGCGTTTGCTAATCCATCCCCTTTGTTGCATTCAAGGAAAGAAGAAAGCGCAGAAAGAGTTAATGAGACGTGTCGGACATGGAAAATAACTGCTCCCAAAAGGGATGGTTCAGTCCTATGAAGAGGTAGGAGCAGCAGAGAACATGAGAGAATCACTTGACTAACACTAATCTGTACAAAATGGGCTTACTGAGCTCCTGCTTCAAATCTTATCCCCACATTAGATAGCATTAAACCAGTTGTCATAAAGCTAACATTTCTAGATGCTCTGGTGAGCCGTTTGCCTGACAGCCCTGTTCCTCTTACAAAATAAACTGAAAATGTTTGAAAAACTAGGCCAGAGCATCAGCAGAAGCAAACCACTGGAATTTAATTGACAGCTCCTAAAATTTACACCAGTTGAGTTTAGAGCCGAAATCGGGTAAGTTCAAAAAAATATCGATACTGTTGTTCAATAATAAAATAGTAACCTGTTGCACTGACATCTAAACTAAACTATTTCATCATAATTTAATAGTGTTGTTCTTTAACAGTTGGATTCTGTTACACTTTTATATTTAGGCATGATTATTTAATCTAATTTAATTGGCTTTCTTATTCCCCTCAGGATTCTGGGCCTAGAAAGTTCATATTAAATACTCTAATTGCTCTGAAATTTATTTGTCATCTGAAATATGCTCCTATTTTAAATATACCCTAAAATCTAGTTCATACATATTTTCTCTGCTTTCATAAATTAGAAAAATTCTGGTGTCCATAATTTGCACTTAAAAAGAGTCAATAATTAACCAAAATAATAATTACAGATCGAAAGCAGGGAGAATGCAGTACAATGAACTGCAAGTTACAAACCTGTAAGTAAGGCCAGGAGTACACATCAAAGCTTTCTGAGCACCCGCCACTCTCCAAAAGCAAAGCTGAAGCCGCTAACGATGGCAGCGGCATCCTACATATTTAATGTGCAGGTCCCTGTTCATTGCTGTAGAACAGTGCTCAGGCCAGCGGAGCGCAAGAGCAGTTCAGGGCTTATGGCAGCCACTGGGCCCGATCCTGCGCTCCTTGGAGATGGCGATTTCCCATTGACGCTTGTATTGAGTTTGCGTGGCAAGGTTTAGGTAGCGGGGGGCTACAGGGGTGGCTTCTGTGAGAAGCTGCTGGAAGCTTCCCCTATGTCCGATAGAGCCAATGCCAGCCGGCTCCAAGACAGACCCGCCGCTGGCCAAGGCTGAGCCAGTCAGCGATTGTGGCAGCGCCTCTGTGATAACATATTTAAGAAAGGGGAAAAAAAGAACTGTGCAATTGCAGCCGGAGAGAGGAGTGAGCATATGTGAGAGGAACAGCCCTGCAGACACCAAAGTCAGCGAAGAAGGAGGGGGAGGAGGTGCTCCAGGAGCCAGAGCAGAGATTCCCCTGCAGCCCATGGTGAAGACCATGGTGAGGCAGGCTGTCCCCTGCAGCCTGTGGAGGTTAGCAGTGGAGCAGAGATCCACCTGCAGCCCCTGGAGGACCCCACGCCAGAGCAGGTGGATGCCCGAAGGAGGCTGTGACCCTGTGGGAAGCCCGCGCTGGGGCAGGCTCCTGGCAGGACCTGTGGGCCCATGAGAGAGGAGCCCAGGCTGGCGCAGGTTTGCTGGCAGGGCTTGTGACCCCGCGGGGAACCCACGCTGGAGCAGTCTGCTCCCGAAGGGCTGCACCCCATGGAAGGGACCCACGCTGGAGCAGTTTGTGAAGAACTGCAGCCCGTGGGAAGGACTCACGTTGGAGAAGTCCATGGAGGACTGTCTGCCATGGGAGGGACCCCACGCTGGAGCAGAGGAAGAGTGTGAGGAGTCCTCCCCCTGAGGAGGAAGGAGCGGCAGAGACAACGTGTGATGAACTGACCGCAACCCCCATTCCCCGTCCCCCTGCGCCACTGGGGGAAAGGAGGTAGAGAAATCGGGAGTGAAGTTAAGCCCAGAAAGAAGGGAGGGGTGGGGGAAAGGTGTATTAAGATTAAGTTTTTATTTTGTCATTACCTTACTCTGATTTGATTGGTAATAAATTAAACTAATTTCCCCAGGTCGAGTCTGTTTTGCCCATGATGGTAACTGGTGAACGATCTCTCCCTGTCTTTATCTCGACCCATGAGCCTTGCGTTGTATTTCCTCTCTCCGGTCCAGCTGAGGAGGGGAGTGATGGAGCGGCTTTGGTGGGCACCTGGCATCCAGCCAGGGTCAACCCACCACAACGCTACACGAAGACTTTGCCCTGCAAGTCAGCATCAACCGCGGCAGCAGCCACAAAGCGTTCACGCGCGCCAGGAGACGGAGGGGATGGACTTCGTGCAGCGGAGCGGGACCAGCCCCAGCAGCAGAGGCTGGGGGGCAGAAGGGGTGGGAACACGGGCTTTAAAATCTCTCGGTCTTTGATGCGTCGGGGCCACATGGCGGGGTGGGAGCAGCATCCATTAGGGAGGCCACACGTGGGTCGCGGGCGCCTTCCTATCACCTGCCAGCTGCTGAATTCAGAGCGGGGAGGCCAGCCCTGCTCGCCAACGTGCTTCTCAGCTTGTCGGGGACCTGCACGCCTGGGATGGGAGCTGAAAGAAACGTCTGGAGGAGAAGTGTAATCCGGTGGGGGTCCTTCTAGCAGGCGTTCCTCCCTCCCTTCCTGCGAAAGCAGTGCTTCATGGAATGGCAAGGGGCTGGTAGGGGTAGCTTCCGTGTGTTTATTTTTAATAACCGCAGATTTGGCAGATCTGACACCACTGGAACGCTGTTTCTGGCTGTTGACAAGCCATCTTATGCTCCCTGGGCTCTCGCTGTTTCTTTTCCTTTCTCAGGGATCTACCAGAGGCTATCAAATACGGAAGTCAGGAAACACGGCCCAGCTCAGGAAGCTTGTAAGATGCCGACCGCTGAACGTGGGGAGGGTGTATTAAGGGAAAGAACCCGGCGTTCTAAAAAACAGCTTTTCAGCAAAACATACAAAAATTTAAAAAGTGTGTGTGGAGGGGAGAGAGCATGTGCGTGGGACCCCTGGGAAAAGCGAAGCATCGGCAGCAGAGAGGATTTTGCCGTGCTTTACCACGTCCCCCCGGCTCCAGCGGCTCCAGCACCTCCACCGGCGCCGCTGGCCGCCGGCCGGGGCTGCCGCGGTCCTGCCGCTGAGCGGCGCCCCGCCCCGCCTCAGCCGCCCAACATGGCGCCACCCCTGCGCCTCCGCTGCCGTACAACATGGCGGCGCGCCGCCCCGCCGCCGCCCGGAGACGGCGTACAAGCGCGCAGGCGCCGCTATTCCTTCCGGGGTCCAGAGCGCCACTATTTCAATGTTGACGCGCGCGTTTCCGCTTCCTCTTCCGGGTCCGGCGGCGCCAGGTATGGCGGTGGGAGGCTGATGGCCGGCGGCGCCCATCCGCCCCCATCCGCGCCCCGGCGGCAGCTGGGGGCGGCCAGCGGGCCCGGGGGGCTGTGGTGAGGGGCCGGCTGCGGGGACACAGCCGCGCGGCGGAGAGGCCGGGCCTCCCTGGGCCTCCGCGGCGGGGCTCCCGAGAGGGGCCCGCGTCTCCCGGGCCGCAGCGAGTCTGTGCCCGGCGCTGCGGCGCTGCGCCCCGCCTCCCCCGGCTCAGCGCCCGCGGAGTGCCGGCCCCGGCGGCGGGGGGTTGCCCTGAGGGACTCCGAAGGCGGCGGGCGCCTCGTTGGGGCGTTACTCCCTTGCGCCGTTGCAGAAGCGGGGTGCGGCGGGTTTCGCTGCCCGCGTCACGTTATGCCGGGCCTGGAGAAGGCTCCGGCCTGGGCCTAGAGTGTGACTGACGCGGTTTGTTGTCAGGTGAGGTGGGAACAGGCATAGCTGTGTTTGCTTCAGCTCGTTTTTCGGCCTTGCCAACGAAACTTACGTTGACTAGCAAACACGCAGCTGGCAAAGCTTTAAACAGTTTTCTAGAGGAGCGTGACATCATACAGGCAAGACCAGGGTGGTGAACTGCATTGAAATTAGTTAGGATGAATCTTCATTGCAAATCACGTTCTATCCACTGTCACATGTTAGGGTTTTTTTGGTTTTTTTTTTTTTAATGTAGTTGTGTTGGCTGTCATTGAGGAGGAAGTGTTTTAATCAATACAGAATCAGCAGCTGCTAATTCAGAACTAGCTTGGTGCTTCAGTGCAGGTGATGCTGTGATATGTGAACTTCCATGTGGACATTAAGCCCTTAAACTAGTGCTGCTTTGTTTTTGACTAACGTAGGTGTAAAAAATGGTTCAGCGCCTGACCTACCGCCGTAGGTTGTCCTACAACACAGCTTCCAACAAGACCAGACTGTAAGTAAGATGTAGTTTCTAAGAAAACTTAATTTTTAAGCAAGCTAAGTTTAAGTTTTGATTGTTACATTAGCAGAGTATTTTTCTGCTGTATTTAGGTCCCGAACACCCGGGAACAGGATTGTTTACCTTTACACCAAGAAAGTAGGGAAGGCACCAAAGTCGGCATGTGGTATATGCCCAGGAAGACTTCGTGGTGTAAGTATTAGCTTTACTGGCGTAACTTTTTTTTTACAGCAATGTTTTTTTCCGTACAAAGAGCCTCTTCAAGTAATGTGCCTGTTTCTTGATGAATTCTTGTTGGAACAACGTTCTTCTTTAAAAATTTTTATCTGAATGTTGCAAAGTTTAACTGGTAAAACAAGCTTTGAAAGCTTAAAGAGTAGAGTAAGTGCTTTTTAAATGCTTGTGGTTCTCATTGCTGTTATATCTGAACCTTCTTGTTCTGTAAGTTGTAACTGGCTGAAATTTTTAGAGTTAGACTGAGGTGGTTCTGTAGCACGTTTAAAAGTCTAAATTGGACTCATTAGGTAGGCTTTAAAAAAACCCCACATAAGTCAAGTTTGACTTTCAGTTTTAGAAAAAAGGAATGAATGTTGTTACATCCTATTTTTCTCCAAAATGTGTTCCTGGTTAATGCCATTGCTCTTAACAGTGATGGGAATGCTTGAGTCATGTCTATCTTTGAGCAGTTCCTACACTTCGGAAAACAATCTTTTATAAACAATTTTTTAACAATCAATCTATTGGTGAACCCCTGTGGTAGAATGAAAAGATCCGCTTAGGAATGCTGGAGATGGCTTGTACAACAAGCTGTGACTTCAGTCACTTTTTTGCATCTTGAGTAGTCAACTTCAGGTGGTGCTACTTTTTTAACCTATCAAAGTGAATTTCCTTAATATGGATGTTACCCAAAATTACTATCTTACGATACACTTCTCATTTTTGCTTTCTGTAGGTTCGTGCTGTGCGTCCTAAAGTTCTTATGAGGCTGTCAAAAACGAAGAAGCATGTTAGCAGAGCCTATGGTGGTTCCATGTGTGCTAAGTGTGTCCGGGACAGGTAAGCTTACAGAAAGCTAACTTTATTCTTGAGGTTACTTCATATGAGATTTTTGCATCTCACTGTTTTCATAATGTGGGACAAAATTTTGAAGATTCTCATCTGACATCGGTGTAGTAAAATGGAGGGGGTAAGCATGGGGCACATGAGCAGTGACGTGTGTGATTTTTGCCCCTTGGATTTGAGCTAGTTGCTGCATGTGGAGCTCCTTTGTAGGGAGTTTATGTTCTTCGTGATTTCTTACTGCACCGTTGCTTTGGTGCTAAACAGTCTGCTCATTCTGGATTTTTATTTTATATTCAGCCCCTACAGTATAAAGATTTTTCTGTTGTCCTATTATTTTGTCTTCTGCAAAGATAGTAGTGTAAGATCAGTTGAGCTTTTGGCTTCTTTGCTGTGTTTTGGGATTCAAAGATACCAATTGGTTGCATATTGAGCATCTTTATGTGGTTAAGCTTTAAGATGGCCTTTGCTGGGCCTCACTGAATTGAGTTTTACTGGGTAACAGCTGTACATCCTATACTTCCTTTGCAAGTTGGAGGAAAAAAGGTGTATTACAAAGAATGTCGTCTCTATGAACCGTAATCAAAGCAGATCTCCAGAGTCAGCAGTCTAATGCCAGTTTTTTCATCTGTAGTGCAAATCTTGCCTCCATTTTTTTTTTTTGCTTGTGTGAGTTCTAAGTTAAATTGCATTAGGTGCTGCCACTGAAGACAAGTTGTTACAGCTGCAAATACGTAGCATAACTTTTATGTATTAAAAGCCAATTTTTTTCTGACTGTTTTCCCAAACCCTTTGAGTTTGATAGGTCGTTTTTAATACATGGGTATGCCTTACTCTTATTCTGCCTAAACTAAAAAACACAGTCACCTCTTTCCCTTTAATTGGCAGGTTTTCTCCCGTGTCTGTTTAGGCATCTTTGGTGGGTTTTGTGTACTGCAACAGTAGCCATATATACCAAATGCACATGGAATGGCATTTTAATGTTCCAAGGTAGAAGAGTGTGTGGTATAGTTCCATTTTTAACTTGACATCATAAAATAGGCTGTTGATGTGAGTACTGTCACTTAGGTCTGTCTGCATGGTGGCCCTACATGTCTTCCAGAAATAATCATATTTAGGCATGACTTGACCTGCCAGAGTTTTCTGTTTATGTGCAAAGAAGCTTTAATCCTGAGAGGGGAACTGTTCTTGTTTTGATAACTGGACTCACATAAGGTTTTCTTTAGCTCCAAGGAAGAGAGCTGACCAGACCCCGACTGGTCACACCAATTCTGACTTTAAGAACAGCTAAATCAGTTTGCCAGTGAAGAGTTTTGCTTTTTACCTTTGAAGTTAGTGAAGGTGGTAATTTTTCCAGTGTTCAGCCATCAGGTATTATCTTTGCTTGCCTACAAGTCACTCACTCTAAATTTGCAGGCACGCTAGGCTGCCTTCCCCAAACTTCTACGTTCATACCGTGCCACTGTCCCTGTCTTTTGATGCTGGCAAGAACATCGATGGTTTCTCTTTTTATGTAATTGTGGAACTAACACCACATGTGCAACGAATGTTGGAGACAGCAAAACTAATTGTAAATTTGTCTTATTTTTGTGTTTTCACTTAAGTGGATACATGTCCTAAAGTTGTTGCTTTTCCTTTCCAGAATCAAACGAGCTTTTCTTATTGAGGAGCAGAAGATCGTTGTGAAAGTGTTGAAGGCACAAGCACAGAGCCAGAAGTCAAAGTGAATCTATTTGTAGTTTCAGCTCAATAAATGAAAGCTCCACTTTTCTCATGTCCTGTCATTCCACGTGCTAGTCAAACCTGGTAGGAGCTGCTTCTCACAGATTGTTAAATGCAGAACCGGGTTTTGGTGAAACAAAACCCGTAAGTCGGGATGCTGTGTTCTGTGCTGCCTGCAGACGGGGAAATCAGGCCGGTGGAAGGAGGTCTGGTTAAACAGGACTGTCTCACAGTCCTGTGGAGGGGTTGGAGTAACTTCAAGCAATGCAATTTTTTGTTCATGGCAACAGCTGTGTATGATGTCATCAGAGGACTTAGCTCAGAAGAAACTTAGGGATCTGAACAAGAAAAGCAAACAAAGGGAGACTATGACTAAAGACTGGAAGAGAGAGTGTCAGGCGAGGAAGAGGCGAACTAGTATGGGCCTAAGGTGGTTTGTGGTTTTTTATTATTTTTTTCAGTAGTATGTGCTGTAGTTACATCTGAGGGTGGGGGGGAAGTGCCTGGCTTCTTGAGGCCAGTGCTGTACCCACCAGATGGTTACATACTGCTACATCTGGGTCTCCTGGAAGAAAGCTGTTGTATTCTGTTTATTGTTAGGTGCTTCTTGGATCGGGAGTTGCAGGTAGGATACAAGCAGAGCTCCGGGGCCCAGGTGGGATAGACCTTTAATGGCTTCCAGAGCTAGGTTTTAGAGTAGCAATTTAGGCCTCTGGTATTGAAACTTGAAGCAAAGTTCTGTTGGATCTTTATCACTGAGGATGTAATGGTAATGTAAAGAGCAGTTGTAAAAGGTGGCAATGGGCTTGTTCTGCTGCTTTGCTTCATTTTGTTGTGTAGAGAGAACTGTAAATGTGCCTCTGACACTACTCAGGCGTGCTTTAACACACTCAGGATAATTCTTGCATTACCCATGGGTGCAGTGGTATTCCTCACCCCCAGCTCTGAATTTTGGAACTTAGTATGACAAGAAGCGGGTATGTATTTTTACCAATAACAAATCTTCAGGATTTTAAAATATTTTTTCAAAAAGTAGTGAGCTCAACCACCGGAATAAGGAAGGAGGAGAAGTAATTACTGAGCGTGCAGGCTTACTGGGAGTATCGAGGATGCCATTTGAAGAGGTTTCTAAGATTGCTTGTGGAGTCTGCTCCGGCTGTGGCTCTGGGAGATGTGCGCCGATTTTTCCTGACTGTACGCTGTCTGTTCACACTGTGCCTAGCTCTGGAGCGTGTCAGGCTGTGCCGTCAGCCAAGAAACAGATCACAGAAAACTTGGGTTGATGAAAAGATCTGCCCTTTCGGCAGCAGCTAGCTGGGACCTTGGGTCAACTGCCTGCAAACTCACAGCGGTGGTGTTGGTGCCTCCTGGGTTTGGTGACAGGAGATGGCTGTGGTCCAGGATAACTGACTTAACACCATGCATGGTGAAAGGAGCTGTACCTCCCCAAGAACTTCTTCACAGCGTCCCAAGTCATTAAAATAATTCTGTCAATATTCTCAAAATGGGCAAATGTTGCAGCTAACTCATACAGCTTTAAGTACAAACAGTTTCTCCTCAGCTTGGGTTATGCTAAAACTTGTTCCAAAGGCTGTAGCTAATTAAAGGAGGTTTTAAGACTTAACATTAGTACCCTGACATTTTTAGGTGCTGTTACTATAGGTAGTTCACAACGTTAAAATTGTATTAGTTCTTGCCTTACTGTGCTAGTACAAACTTCAGTACTTAGGTGAGCTGGAAAAATGGTTTTAAAGCAGAAGTGGCAAGTAGGGCAGGTGTGTCTAACCTGCCCCCAAAGTGCTCTTAATTTACATCAAAAGCTGTGAGATTAGAGTTTTCCTTGGGGCTTTTGGAAAGGAGGCAAGATGGAGGGAGAATACTTCTGGAATAATCAGGAGAAACGTCATAAACATCTGTTGACAGGCAGATCGCACTGAGAGGGAGATTTTTCCAAACAGGAGAGCTAAGGCTGAAAATGGCTAATTACAATGATGTGGTGGCACTGAAAGGCAACCGAGGTATGAGTTAGGAAAAGTGGTATCACCACTGCAGGCAGAAATAAAAGCAGTTATTAGGCAAGTGTCGGTGAAATGGTAATAAGGCCCTTAATTTTTTTTTTTTAACAGTTTTGAAAAGTAAGTCTCCGAGTAGAGGGCTGCAGCGTAGGTATGGGGGCAGTCGTTTGGGGCGCGATGCCCCTCAGGGCTGCCGGCGGGTGCCCCCGTGCAGCGGGCGGCAGGCCGGGTGGCTCGGCGAGGCGGGGCGCGCTCAGCTGCAGCCTGTGCCTTCGAACGTGTAACCGGGAGTGGGGGCTTGGTATTGAGATGGCTTTTACTGCCTCTGTCCAGTGTTAAACTGTGTCTGCTGGAAGGCATCCGCCTTCTTAGGTATGGGTGTTTGTCTTTTTTTTTTTTTTCTGTTTTTTTTTTTTTTTTGTTTTATGGACCTGTTGTGTCTCTTCAGCTAGTCTTTGGGTTCGGTCCCTGGCTGTCAGGTGCCCTTTCTGAAGGAAACGCTTCCCGTGCTGCCAGGAGACTTGACCTCAGCTCCAGTAAAGGCATAGAGGAGACAGGAACTGCTCTGGGAAGGGCTCTCCTCGTCCCTATCCGTGAACCAAGAGGAACTAGACAAGCTTCCACTCAAAAGGGGGCGTTTTTCTCCCCCGCGTGTTGCCTGGGTGCTTCCCTCCATCCTGACCCTCAGCTGAGGCTGGCTGGCCCTGCTGCCGGCCTGGGCCGACGAGGTGTTTGCACACGGCGAGGAGCGCCTAAGATGGTTCGTGTACGCGCAGGTACCCGCTCGCTGTCAGCGGCTACCGCGTTCAGGCACCTTTTCCCCTCCGGTCTCGGTGTGCGGCTGCTGGGCGCCCCTCCGGCTGCGGGCCAGGACCGACACCGCGTCCCGTGGCGCAGGCAAGGGGCACCGGGCCTGGCTCTCCGGCAAACACCGGGGCTCGGCGGCGGCTGGGGCCGGTGTGGCGCCGCCCCGCAGGGAGGGCGCCGGGAGCGGGGCCGGCGGCGAGCGCTGCTGCAGCCACTGGCGCGCCCGCGGCCCGGCGCCGGGAGCCCGCGAGGGGCGGCCACGTGGCTGCCCCGCCCCGCCCGGGGGCGGGGCCTGCGTCCTTTGCCCCGTCCTCGGCTCCGCCCCAAGCGCCTCGCCGTTACCCAGCACCGACACGTCAGGGCTGTTGGGTCCTGGCAGGTGAGTCAGATGGATAGGTCCTCCGGCGGCGGGCGGTCTGCGCTTCCAGGTGTTTTTGCGCAGAAAAAAAAAAAGCCTGTGCTTTATGTCGGTCATTCGCGCCTGGGCATCCCTTTTGGGTGGTTTCGTTTAGATTGGCTTCTTTTTAACTGGGTAATTTAACCCTGCCAGGACGCGGCAGCCGATTTCCGTTTCCGCCTTCGTGTCCGGTGGCGGAGGGCGGCCGGGGCGGGGCGAGGCGGGCAGGGACCAGCGGTGCTGCGGCGGCTGTCCGTTGGGCCGCGCCGCACCGCACCGCCGCCATGGAGACGCTGTACCGCCTGCCCTTCGCCGTGCTCGAGTGCCCCAACATCAAGCTGAAGCGGCCGAGCTGGGTGCACATGCCCTCGGCCATGACCGTTTACGCGCTGGTGGTGGTGTCCTACTTCCTCATCACCGGAGGTGAGGCCGGGGCCGGTGGGGCGGGCGGTGTCAGCGGGAGACCCCGCTTACGGAGTAGCTCTTCCTCTGCGGGGCGGGCTGCTGGCCCCTGCCCCGGGCGGCAGCGCCGCCGCTGCTGCCGCCCGCTTGTCCGGCTGCAAATCGGTCGTAAAAGGGGAACCTCGGCCAACTCCCAGCGTCCCTGCGGTGTTAAAGCAGTTCTCGCTGTTTGCTGCTGTCAGTCAAAGGTGATGCTTGCTTTTCTCCCCACAGGGATTATCTATGACGTGATTGTGGAACCTCCCAGCGTGGGGTCGATGACAGACGAACACGGGCATCAGAGGCCGGTGGCCTTCTTGGCATACAGGTAGGAGCAGGGCTCTGCCCCCGCAACTGAGGTGCTGCAAATGCCTAAGCACAAGGGAATAAACCCGTCTTATAGAGCTGTGCGTCTGCATTTTTGAGCTCTCTGTGCACGGCAGGATCTGTTCTATATCAGTCCTTGATTTGCAAATATTTTAAAAAAAAAAAGGCATTGAAATCAATGGAAATAGAAAAAGTCAGTCCTAAAACTTAAAAATGAGAAGTCTGGTAAGAATACAATTTTGAGCTGGCAGTACTTCTCTTTCTTCCAAACCCTTGCTATTAAAGTTGAGTTTTATAGTGGACGCAGACACATTTGGTCATATTTCATAGCAGCATACATAATGTTCGTGAAACTCTCGGTTCTGGCCTTTTAAACTCTAATGTAATTGGAACTTTTGTGCCTGAGGGTGGGGAACACACCTTTGAGTCTTCTTTGAGTCTTTTGCTTCTATTGCTGAAAATAAGCTAGAGACTGCTTAGTAACAAATTGGTCTGAAGAGGGTTAAATCCACATTTGTAGCTGTGGTTTTTATGTGTGTGGAAACAAATAATGGTTTTTGGTAAATACCAAAAAAGTTGTTTGAATCTGTGAGGTCTGTGACGTGCCTCATGCACAGATTTTTGACTTGGGCTAGATGTAGTATATGTCTCAGACTGGCTTGGATTGTTGCAATGTAGATGAATCAGGCTATTGCAGGGAGTTGATAGCACTTTAGTACAATTCAGTGAAAACAATGAGAAAGAAGATGAAATTGTTTGTTTTCAGTCTATGAGACAATAATTATAATCTTCATTTCTGTATTAGCATCCACAGTAGTTTCATCCATGCCGATTTTATGAGGTTGCTAGTATTGCTAATTACAAGGATAGGAAAGAGGTTCGGTGACTGTGGGAAGCAGGACACTCATGATCCAGGTGCAATATTCTTTCTGCATCTCGGCTTCCCCTCTCTCCATCTGAGCTTTCTAAGAAGGAAATGCAGCAGTGTGGACTGACAGAGAGCCGGGACGCTTTCAGGCTGGGTCCCCACAATCTATGTGCAGGCTCAGTGGGCCGGTAGCAAACATATGGCAGGCAAGAACCACTTTTGCTGTGTGCTGGAACCAGTAGATGTGCTTCATGCACTGATGTCGTGCTTTGAGTGGGACTCGTACTGAGATGAGGATTCAGGCACTGCTGCCTAAACATCGGGATGGAAATAAGACTTGGAAAGCTCCGTGGCCCAGGGGTCATGGTGCCTCGAGTCATCTGTGAAACCAGGTGCTACTTTGGACTAGATATTTGTGAAAATCAATGAGCTTGCGTGGTAGCCATTAGTATACACAATTATGTATAAAACCACTACTATGCTTGACTCATCACCTTGCAGACTGTCTGTCCCAGAGATGAATTACATATTAAAGCCTTAATGTAACTGCATAACGTCAGTTTCCATACCTACTTTTTGTTAGAAAGTCAGCCATTAAAAGTTAATCATCCTGTGTATTTGTACAGCTAAAGCAGGTTGAGTAGATGGAGTTTGAAATGTAACTAGTTTCCTTAAAACTAATTTTTTCTGACTCTCTTCTTCCCTTCTCCCCCTTTTTTTTTTCTTTAGAGTAAATGGGCAATATATTATGGAAGGGCTTGCATCCAGCTTCCTCTTCACAATGGGTGGCCTAGGATTCATAATTCTGGATCGATCCAATGCACCAAATATACCCAAGCTGAATAGGTTTCTTTTGCTCTTTATTGGATTTGTCAGCGTGCTTTTGAGCTTCTTCATGGCCAGAGTTTTCATGAGGATGAAATTACCGTAAGTGATTTAATACACTTTCAGCTTTTCTTCTCTTTTGTGGTTCATGTGTGCCTATGTTAAATTTAAGAGTATCAGAAAATACAATGAGGTATGCTAAAGATCTGCAGATTGGCTATAAGTTGCTCTTTTTCAACGCTGTTTTGCAACAAGCTATCTTGAATGAAGTGGGATGCTTTTGGGGCCAGCTACTGTAAGATTGTGCTGTGGTTAAAAAAAGGTGACAGTTTCTGGTATGTCAGGAGGTATGATTAATGAGTCTGACTTACAATGAATTTTAAGGTAGGGTGAGTATGTACTGGTCAGGTAAAAGTAATTACAAGGTAGGGCTTTGAGGAGAAAAACAAGTGTCAAAGAACTTGAAGAAAGGCAAATGAGTACTTTATAGTGACAGTGTACATGAGGGATCATAACTAGAAGAACTGATGGCAGCAGTAATGAGTGTTCAGAAACATCCAAAGCAGTCCTAAAGTAAAGATGATGTCTCAGTTGTTTTTGGGTTTTTTTGGGGTTTTTTTTTTTTTGTTGCTGGAAAACTGAACGTAATGTTGAAGCATACAATATATGTGATGTTTTAATACATCTATAGTCACAGATCAAGACGTGTGAAAGATCTGGAGCTTTCAGGCTATGCAGATGTAGGATTTTCAATCTTTTTCCCCCTCTCTGTTTCTCAGTCCATCTATTTCATTTAGAATAGCTGAAACCTGATGTTTGGAGGTACTGGTAGTTAATTTCTGGAGTAGCTCCAGGAGGTGTTGACTTAACAATGACAGCCATTCCTTCTTTCTTAAATATCTTTTTAACCTCTGCAGTGTAGGTAAAAATTTTATTTCATAACACAGAAGTGATGGGTTCCCTGGCAGCAGGTAGCTGGATAGGGACCTGCTCAATATTTTCTTGCTTCATTGACGCTATATATTTTCTTGTTTCATCAAGTACACATGTGTCTTAACAGTTCTCTTTCTTAAGCTCGTTAAAGAAACAGGGCTTCAGAGAAATGGAAGAGAAAAAGAGACCAGAGTTGCATTGAGTGCCAGAAAATGTCAGGTTATACTGAATACCTTAACACTGGTAGTTTGTGTAAAGGGTGCAAATACGGAACCTTTCATAGGGTGTAACCTGGGCTTCAAAAATTCCAAACAATTACTGAAGCTAGATTGAGAACAGGCTAATCCATTTTCCCTGTTCACTGAAGAAAATCAACTGAGGAAGGAGCATGTCCTTAAGCTGCCCATTGTGTACCTTGGACAGGATTTATTGTTTTAAATAGCCTTGATCAGCAGAGTTTTTGGCAGTTGGAAGTTTTTGTTTTAAGACCATATGTCTCTTGATTTTTTGAGGAGTGCTGCCTGTGTTTGCTAACTTTTTTTCTAACTTAAATTTTTTCTGTAGGGGCTACTTGATGGGTTAGTACCTCTTGTGATGTATGAAAGCCCGAACTGAATTTACTCCTCTTCATGAAGTGTTTAAGAAGAAGCAGCAAGAAACAAATTCCATAGTCACCATCAACAGGAGAGAGACCTGGCCACGAGAAACAACTGGGGAAAGAGTGCTTTCTCTGCAAACAAACTCTCACTACCAATGGCTGATTTGTAGTTTTTAAGCAATGTTTTATCATTTCTGTTGTAGAGCTTTTGAAAAGAGCAAGTTACCTAGCAGGGTTTTTCTTTTATATCGCAACTCAGTATGAAATAGAGAACCTATCTTTAGCTCTACCTGAAATAAGTATTAGCCATTGGCTTGACAGTTCTTTGTTGCAGGTCTGTCTCCTCTTCCCTGTGTGGGACAATTATATGTGTGAATCGGAGAAGAAACACCTGAAACGTTTCTTTCCAAGTTATAATTAGAAAATTAGTAACTTTGGATGCTTTACAGTCAAAATACAATGTGTCTGAAATGATTTCAAAGGCATCTTTTGCCTTGATATTAATGGCTCTATGTGAGCAAATCCAGACATGCACTGGGAAAGGCAAACTGTATGAATGTGCATTTCTTTTTGAAAAAGTGTACGAAAGGAGCCAAATAAAACTTATTTTCTAGAAAATTATTTTAATTCTATGCAGTTTCTGAAGATTTTTTTGTGTGCATGGCCTGTTCTACATCCAGGCTTGAGATGCCATGCCATACCGTGACCACATAATTTCAGCTTTATTTTTCACTTTTGGATAATGATTTTTTTTTTTTTTTTTAAATATCAAGTACAAGAAACCTCATATTTTCCATGAACTTGTACTGTATCCAAATGACATACTGTTATCAGCAGCCAAGAAAACTTCTGAAGCTGCTGCTTTTTTGTGTGAGAGGCGAGGCTTCAGCTTACTTTGTCTTCATTTTAAAAGATTGAATGTTGCTATCACATTTCATTGAAGTAGTGTGTTGCATTCTGGGGGAAGGAAAGATCCCTCTAATTCTCCATAAATGTCTTTTTTGCAAGCCATATGTGTTTGAAGCACTATTTTCATCTGTGTAATAATTGTCGGTGAGAAATGTTGTTTGTTCCCATAATTGTGAAGTAAGTATTACTGTTCACATATTTAGTCAAATTTCTGAGCTAGCTGTTAAGCATCTGCCTTCAGGATATGTCACTTCCACTCCCTCATTCTTACATACAATGCGACTTCTGCATTTGCTCATCTTACGTGTTTGTCATTAAGATTTAAGGTAGTTTAAGCTGTTTTATGAGGCTCATAACTGCAAAGTTTCCAGTCTTTTCAAAGCAGTTATCTTTTGGTCACTCTGGTTTTGGTGAGACATATGTTTACCTTCATGGGGGAGTGCTGATATTGTGTAAGTAAACAACTGGATATGTAAGACAACTTTTTAATACATCTGAGAGGGAAGTCAAACCAGAAAGTCACTTCACCGAGTATAATAGAGATCCCTCTGGTGCAGTACTTGTCCTGCTGCCATTCAGGTTCAGCCTCCGAGTTTGCAGCTGATTCTAAATGAGCATTCTCTTAAACAGTGGCTTTAATGGCATAGTTGAACGCCTGTGGTCTATGAAATCATTTAATTATAATTGCATGCTACGTGACATAACCTGGAACAAATAAAGCGGACTTATAAATTGCAAGGTAGAAGACAGTTTTGGGAGACTAAGATGATGACTCTGTCTGCAACAAACAAGGTTAAATGATCCCTTATGTTTCTTTGGTCACAGGCTACGAACTAGATCTGGTATGATCCTCTGCCAAAGCATGAGGCACAGAGAGAACCAGGAAAACAAATGCAAAACAGAAGACAGACCACCCAGAAATGAGGAGTGTGCTAGGTAGGAAGATGTCAGAATGCACAACTGGAGATTGGTTCGTTTTGGATGTGGGTTGGAGGCTTCTTGGTCACCCAAGAAAAAATTTCTGCTGAGCACTGTCAAATAAACTGCGAAGAAGAGGTATTGCTATGCGTTATAGGAATCCCATTTCCAGTTAAAGAAAGGCTGGTATTTTCTGTAAACGTCTGCTGTTCTTTCTAGGTAACAGCAGGTGGCCTCTACTGCAGGGGTTTTGGATAGTAATAGGAATATTTCAGTGACTGAAAGAAAACTTCCTGTAACTAGTGACAACATCCATCTGTGTTTGGTGCTCATATCTTCTAGGGTGAACTGAACTAGATTGTGGGGTGGGAAATTAAAACCAAAATTGAAACACTGTGATAAAGGTAAAGCAGAGCTTATAGGAGCACATCTTTCCATGATTAAAAACAGAAGTTTGGCCTACTTCCAAATGCAACAAAAAGAGTCAGGCTGAAGTGTAGAGGTCTTGATTTTCTGGCTTTCTTCCTGGAGAAAATACTGAATCCATGGCTCCGCCATAGGCTTCAGTATAATCTCTGAGTGATGATGCCTAGTCAATAGTGTCAGGAAGAGATACATAACCTGTGTAGCTTTTGAAGGTTAGTATATACATCCCTTAACAGTCCAAATGATCTTATACTTAATTGAGTTAAGCTGGAAAATACCTCTAGATAAAAAAGACCAGACATTCTGGTTTCCTTTTTTTCCCCCCCTCAATACTTTTTCCAACCTTCTGCAAATTGTGTGACAGTGACATAGAATCATAGAATCATTTATGTTGGAAAAGACCTTTAAGATCATCAAGTCCAGCCGTTAACCTAGCACTGCCAAGTCCACCACTAGACCAGGTCCCTAAGCACCACATCTACCTGTCTTTTAAATACGTCCAGGGATGGGGACTCAACCACTTCCCTGGGCAGCCTGTTCCAGTGCCTGACTACCCTTTTGGTGAAGAGATTTTTCCTAATATCCAACCTAAACCTCCCCTGGCGCAACTTGAGGCTGTTTCCTCTCATCCTATCACTCGTTATTAGGGAGAAGAGACCGACCCCCACCTGGCTACAACCTCCTTTCAGGTAGTTGTAGAGAGCGATACGGTCTCTCCTGAGCCTCCTCCAAACTGAACAACGCATTTCCTCAGCCGCTCCTCATAAGATGTATTCTCTAGACCCTTCACCAGCTTTGTTCCCCTTCTTTGGACACGCTCCAGCACCTCAATGTCCTTGTAGTGAGGGGCCCAAAACTGAACACAGGATTCGAGGTGCGGCCTCACCAGTGTCAAGTACAGGGGGACAATCACTTCCCTGGTCCTGCTGGCCATGTTATTCCTGATGCAAGCCAGGATGCTATTGGTGTTCTTGGCCACCTGGACGCACTGCTGGCTCATATTCAGCCAGCTGTCGACCAGCACCCCCAGGTCCTTTTCCGTCAGGCAGCTCTCCAGCTCCTCTTCCCCCAGCCTGTAGCGTTGCATGGGGTTGTTGTGACCCAAGTGCAGGACCCGGCACTCAGCCTTGTTGAACCACATGCAGTTGGGCTTGGCTCACTCGATCCCCTCATCTAGATCGTTGATAAAGGTATTAAACAGGACTGGCCCCAGTACTGAGCCCTGGGGAACACCACTTGTGACTGGCTGCCAGCTGGATTTGACTCCATTCACCACAACTCTGTGGGCCCGGCCATCCAGCCAGGTTTTTCCCCAGCAAAGAGTACGCCCATACAAGCCATGAGCAGCCAGTTTCTCCAGGAGAATGCTGTGGGAGACGGTGTCAAAGGCTTTACTAAAGTCCACGTAGACAACATCCACAGCCTTTCCTTCATCCACTAAGCGGGTCACCTTGTCATAGAAGGAGATCAGGTGAGTCAAGCAGGACCTGCCTTTCATAAACCCATGCTGACTGGGCCCAATCCCCTGGTTGTCCTGTATGTGCCATGTGATGGCACTCAAGACGATTTGCTCCATAACCTTTCCCCGCACTGAGGTCGGGCTGACAGGCTTGTAGTTCCCCAGATCCT
The DNA here is from genome assembly GCF_047370975.1 of Nipponia nippon. Lineage (NCBI taxonomy): Eukaryota > Metazoa > Chordata > Aves > Pelecaniformes > Threskiornithidae > Nipponia > Nipponia nippon. The sequence goes on from NW_028262380.1 coordinate 57,995,895, forward strand.
CCTTCCGACCCTTCTTGTAGATGGGCATCATGTTTGCTAATCTCCAGTCTACTGGGATCTCCCCGGTTAGCCAGGACTGTTGGTAAATGATGGAAAGTGGCTTGGTGAGCACTTCCACGAGCTCCCTCAGTACCCTTGGGTAGATCCCATCCGGCCCCATAGACTTGCGTGTGTCTACGTGGAGTAGCAGGTCACTAACCATTTCCCCTTGGATTATGGGGGCTTCATTCTGCTCCCCATCCCTGTCTTCCAGTGCAGGGGGCTGGGTACCTGGAGAACAACTGGTCTGACTGTTAAATGAGGCAAAGGGGGTATTAAGTACCTCAGCCTTTTCCTTGTCCTCTGTCACTATGTTTTCCCCCACGTTCAATAAAGGATGGAGAGTCTTCTTAGCTCTCCTTTTGTTGTTAATGTATTTATAGAAACATTTTTTGTTGTCTTTTATAGCAGTAGCCAGATTAAGTTCTAGTTGGGCTTTGGTGCTTCTAATTTTCTCCGTGCATAACCTCATGACATCCCTGTAGCCCTCCTGAGTTGCCTGCCCCTTCTTCCAAAGGTCATAAACTCTCCTTTTTTTCCTGAGTTCCAGCCAAAGCTCTCTGTTCAGGCCGGTCTTCTCTCTTGCTGGCTCATCTTTTGGCACATGGGGGCGGCCTGCTTCTGTGCTTTTAAGGTTTCCTTCTTGAAGAATGACCATCCTTCCTGGACTCCTTTGCCCTTCAGGACTGCCTCCCAAGGGACTCTGTCAACCATGCCCCTAAACAGGTCAAGGTCTGCCCTCTGGAAGCCCAAGGTAGCGGTTCTGCTGACTTCCCTCCTTACTTCTCCAAGAATCGCGACATGTTTGGAAGATCTGTGCTGGTAAATACTTACCTTACTATTGATAAATATGATATAATAAATACTCTTGCTGGTAAAGATAAGCATGGCATTTTTTAAAAGTCCAAATACCAACTTTTAAAAGGTGTGTAATTGTTAACTAAAACCTATAATATTTTTTACAGGTAAGTTTATTTACTAGTATGAAGTAGTCCACACTGATGCCTGAAATAGAACTGACACCTTAGACTGATGCAGAATATTTTTAAGCACCGCCATTAGACTTTTTTTACTAATTCACAGAATTCTAATTCTCAATATTTTGTGCTTAATGGAATTTTGCTTAGGAGGCTGAAAGTGCTTCAGTTAACTACTTGCAAAGCTGGATACTTGTTCACAGAATACTGTTTGATATAGTTACTATAATCTACCTATTTCCAGTTCCAGCTGTGTATTTTATATGCATAAATATATGTTCTTAATATATGAACTAGGAAGCACTAGATATTATACTTCTCAGGAGTTACAGTCTTAGAAACTGAGACAATCGTAAATTTCTTCTTCTGCTCCCAATACAGGGAGCCAACGTGGGTATGAGGAAGACAGCAATTCTCATTTATTTTCCTGGCATGCATGGAAATGCTGCATACAATGGAAACTGTTTTCCTACATCATAGCAATGATGTCTGTGACAATGTAATTGGTATTGCATGTTTGTGAATGTGAGGACTGTATTTTTCCTTCAGCATTACAATTTTCCTCACAAAAAGGGTTGCACCAATAGCTCTGGCCTATTTTTAGAATTTCTAATTACCGCTTCTCAACTTTGCAGTTACTTTAGAATATTTTTCTTTCAGAACATGGTTGAAGAGGGTTGAAACCATTACAAGAAAGGAACTGGAACAATTGTAAGAATCTTAGAAGGAGAACATTTTGTAACACTTTGCAGTTGCATTGAGGCCTTTCAGCTCTACTGATGATTGGAGAAATCTGGATAAATCTGGACTTCAGTAACAGCAAAAAATACAACTAATGCATCGAACTCTTCTTAAAGGGTGGTATTTCATGGGCAGCAGCCACTAGAAATATGAGAGTTTCTAGGTGATTTGGTTTCTTTGGTAAGAACTAACTATGCTGGTGTCCTTTTTGTTTGACATGGATACCCGTCAGCTAAGAACTGGACTGAGACCATAAGCTCATTTTAGAGCAACAGCTGTGGCACTATAATGGGAGTCAAGCATGTCTGACTTGCACCGCATTTTAATTGGTGATATAGATGTGAGGCACAGCATTCTGATATCTAGTATCTTGAATCCATAAGGCAACTTGCAGAGCTCCTGTTTAAAGATATCAGTTTAGTTACTAATGTTCTTTGGGTATAAGATGGAGTTTCACTTCATCACGTAACTATCCCATATGGGTTCTGTAAATGTCAAAGCTTTGAGAATGTTGTACCTGCAGGCTGCAAGAAATAGTATTTAGCTGTGAGTAAATCAGATCAATATGATATCATCCGTTGCCTTATGCATGCAAAAGACTGACATTTGTAATTTCCTTCTTTTTTTTGTATCAGTTTTCACTACAAAGATCAACATTGAGGTGGGGACTCGTATCCCTTTGTTGTTGGTGGTAATTGTACGCTCTTAGCTGGAAACAGGGAAAGAAAAAATTCTGAAAGAACTCAGACTGGTTGGGTTATTCTAGAGTAAACCGTGAAAGTTAAACTTTTTCTGTGTTACTTAGTAGACAGGCGGAAACAATTTCAGAACTTTTAGCTTTTCCTGACAGCTCCTGGATGATAGGTGATATGTTCACTATATTCAGCCTTCCAGTACCTCATCTGTCTTTAAATGTGGATAGAGAGTGTGAGGTATGGGGAATAATAAAAAAATAAGCTTAACTTCAGTCTGAAGAAAATGCTTTAGGGGGTGGGGAAAGCGTTTTAAGCACCTGGAAGAAAATGGTAAAAGGATGAGTCGCCAACTTGGATTTTTAAAGAATAAGTCATATGAAGAAAAAGCCATATATGAGAGTTATGGGCCCCGTGGACAGAAGAAAAGCAGATGTTTAGGCTGTAGCTTTTGATACTGTCTTGCACGTTACGGAAACTTGGCTTAGCTGAAACAACTATAAGCTGGATGCAAAAGTACTTTGAAAACCATTTTCAGAGAGTGTTTACTGATTAGTTGATGTTCTTTTATTGAAGTGGAAAGATTGGGTTTTTTTGAGGTCAGTCCTGTGGCTAGTTTTGTTCAACACCCAGTGACCTGCATCAAGTAGGGAGTACTTAGTAAGTTGGCAGAAATCATAAAAGTCAGAGACTGCTGGGAGGGCAGAATTAGGATGCATAGTGATCTTTCTTAACAAATCAAAAAGAGTGCTCTACAAAAAGTAGGCTGGTTTATTCTTTCTAGGAACAAGTGCAAAATACCAATGCTACTCAAGCAAAATAACTGACAAAATGCGGGATTCCTCAGAGTAAAAGTCCTTGGGTTCTGCTGCACCACAAGCTGAAGAGGAGTGTTTGCCTTTTGTGCAGCAATACACCATCACACGGAGATATTTGCAAAACTTTTAACTACAAAGTATATGAGGCATAAAAGTAAGTGTGAAAAAGAAAGGAGTAATTTCATTTTTTTTCTGTGTCAGTAGTAGATAGAGCTTAAATAGCACCAAGGAAGAGCTGGGATAATACTAGAAAAATATTTTTGAAGGTAAAATAGTTGACTACTGGACTAGATGGTCTATGGCGGTGATGGAGTTTCTGCTGTGTGCAGCTGTAAGAACAGGCTAGGCAAACGCCTGTTAAAATCTGCAGATACATCTGGCCTTGTTTTGGGGTGAGTGACTGGCTTCTTGAGGTGTCTTCCAGCAGCTGCCCATCTTTATTATTCCATGGATGAGAACAAAACTTTTGACCTTCCAAACAGTGACACTCACTGTCTTTAAAAACAGTTATGGAAAGGTCTTGTAAATAACTGAATCTGTCCTTTACAAATATCGCTGCAGTGCAGTTGTAGGACAGAATCCTGCTGGCTTTGGTTCAGTCTGAAAAAATCAAGTAGTTATATGACCTAGACATGACAGCAGAAAGTAGCTCCATTAACTGCCTACTTCCAGAACAGAAAATGGATTAGCTGTTTGGGTAAGGTAAATAGAAATGTACGGATGAATGTTTAAGGCCTTTTCCTTTCCTAATTTCTATGTGAGTCTTTCACCAAAAACGTGCTACAATTAGGCGGTTGTCAGAATAGCTGCTGTATTAGAACAGGACGATGAGTGGGTGGAGGGAGCCAGTGATATTTCTAGGCAGTATGTTGCTGATGGAGCTTTCTCTGTGTTTATGCCTTCTCTGAGTTGGAGCAGCAGTAAGACAGTAATACACTTTTCAATTACATGGGCTTCTCCAGATCCCTTCTTTCAGGAACTGTGCTTCACTGACCCATGGAGTTTAACTTCTTTCGTGTTTTACCCAAGCGTGTCTGCCTCTCTCTGCTACAGTTGGTTGTTACACCAGCTCTGAACTACTGTGTTTCATCTCCTTTTGCTGGCCTGCTGCTGGCCTGAGCTCTTTTCGGGGGATTTATACTATTGTCTTTCAGCAGCTGCCATCCCTTGTTTCTTTGCTTTCATTCTAGACTTCCAAGTTTCAGGACACCGCTGCTGGTTTTGATTGCTCTCTTTCTAACTGCTGTGGTATTTCTGCCTTCAAAGGGTATTATTTATCAGTCTCCTCAGCTCTTCCATTTCTTTATTCTTTCTCCTCTGGTGCTTTCTCTTTTATCACACCGAAATCCATCACTTAGCCCCACCAGCCACTTGGTGATCCATCAGCCTTGCTCCTCTTGGTTTTCCTGCCTCTGTTCCTTCTGCTCTGACTACAGGTCCTTTAATTTTCCCTGCTGACCACTGTCTGAGCTACTTCACCCTAAACTGACTTCACACTTCATTAGCTCCTGCTCTCCGTGGCAAAGCTCAACCTCCTGGCTTCTCTCATCCTTTCAGCCTCTCTCATCTTCTGGTTGTTTCTTTGACTGTTGCAGTTTTCTCTTAGCTGTCTCATATCTTTGTCTTCATTGTTCTACACTCCGCACCATCTGTTGTGCTGCTGCCTGCATGACTCATCCTGAAAACAATAAAAATCCTACTGCATCCCCAAGCATTACACTAGGGAGCCAACAAAGGCACTCCTGTATCCAAAATCTACATCAACAGCAGTCAAGCCAAGATCCTCATGGAATTCAGGTACATAATTTTTGTTTAAATCAATAGAAGTTAACTGCCAAATACATCTGAGAATCCTGCCAAAGTTTCATCACAACTCTAAGAAAAGGAGGCAATTGTTTCCTGGGGCTGGATTTAAAAACACCTCTGCAGGGATAACCTGAAAGTTCTTAAGTTTCTTAGAGAGTAACTCTATTTTTTTTTCTGCAAGTACAATTACTGAGTGTTTTATGAGCATAGACAACATATGGTCTGTACACAATGGAACAAACTAAGAAAAATCTGTCACAAATACCAAGATTCATATACACAGTAGACAAGGCAATAAATATGAAAGCTCATAAAACCAGGGAAATGGAATGTTCCATCAGACCTGTTTTAAATGTACACAAGGTACACAATGCTTAAAACCACTGCTACTTAACAAAATGATTAACAAATGAAATTTAAATCATCATTTGGTTTCATAGCCTAAGCAGGAATAATTTTAGATGTATGAGGAAGTTTTTTTCCCTCTAATGTTTTAAAAGGCAGTAGAAACACATAGTGACCTTAAATATTTTCTTGTCTGATCTAACACCTGGATAAATAAACCCAGGCTATACTTCTATGAAATCAATGGAGACAGACCAGTGCAAAGAGGGAAATCGGGCTTGTAATATTTCGGATGTGTCTAAGAGTTGTGTTTAACTGCAGCTTGTTTACTAGGCTGTGACTGAACAAGCCTCATTTTACCTACTTTGGATGGGCAAAGTATTGCCTTTGTGCAGCTACATTTGGAAAAT